>NW_015164191.1:993844-1002597 GCF_001447785.1 Gekko japonicus
ATGCCATCCCTGGTCCTGCTCGGTGATATCGTCCAGGTATGCAGAATGTACACACAAACACACACAAAACTTGCATTCAGGGTAAAGATACCAACCTCTGGGTGTGGCCTGGAGATCTCCCAGAATGGCAGGAATTTCTCCCAAAATCTTCAGGAATTTCACAACCCAGAGCTGATGAAGGGGTGGTAACTTCACAAGATGGGGAGGCTCAGGAGACGGAGGGAAGGCCAATTTTTTAATCTAGATTCCCCGCCCTCCCCCCCGAGGACTTAAAAAAAATCCAACAGAAAAACTGAACATTTTGAGGAAGGACTGGGGGAGGGGAACACCTACAATAAAAATTCTCTTTTTAAATGGGATTTTTTTTTTAGTTAATTTTTTTTTATGACCAGGTTTTAGTCACTCAAAGTGTGTAGAGAAAAATGAAGATGTTTATGTAAGTCATCATTAGATAATGGTAATTCCTGGGCAGACTGTAGATCTATACAGCACAACATGTTTTCAAATATACATTCAGTGTTTAAATGTCACGAATGCTGCCCACAATTAATATGCTATAATGCGTATGATGAGAACATACAGCTGAAGAGCTCACTGTTTCCAATGTCATAAAGTTCACCCAACATCTTAATATGCTAACTAGCCCTACTGAGAAACAGCATCTAAAGCCCTAAGGCAGGGGTGGCGAACTCATTTGTTATGAGTGCCGGATCTGACATAAATGAGACCTTGTTGGGCCGGGCCATATACGTCATAAAATGTAATGCCAGGTAGTGGAGATATAAACTTTATAAAGGACACAAACACAAAATAAAAAACATGCTTGAAACATGAGCACCCTTGCAATATTTTGTTTATTTAACAGCGTCTGATAACTGAGACCTCTTGCTCTGAATTATTGCCTCAAAATGTCCTTGCTGTTGCAATCTTGAGCATGCTGTTCAGGTGTGTATCTGTAAGCTGCATACCTATGATGACGCAGCAGTAGCAGCAGAACTGGAAGCAGAAGCAGGAGACAGCCAGTTCCACTGCAGGCCTGAGAGAAGCCCTCCGAGGGCCTGATCCGCCCCCCGGGCCGCATGTTTGACACCCCTGCCCTAAGGCCTCCCAGAGCGAGTGGTGTAGTTTGGCTCGGAAGTGCAGGTCTTTCTTCTTCTCAGCCGGGCTCCGAGGGACAGCCACGTGCTCTGGGAGAGGATGAGAACCAGGCCAGGGAGAACATGCCCAGTCGAAGCCAAGCAAACGACACTGCCAAACCTTAATCTGCTTGCTGAGGGAAGCCGGGGTGTCCCTAAGGGGGATGTCAGCGGCTGACAGGGTTGCCAACCTCCCAGTGGGGCCTGGAGATCCCCTGGAATGAAAGCTGACCTCCAGATTTCAGTTCCCCTGGAGAGAATGGCTGCTTTGGAGGATGGCCTCTATGGCATTATGCCACACTAAGATCCCTCCTCTCCCCAAGCCCCGCCCTCCCCAGACTCCACCTCCAAATCTTCAGGAACTTCCCAGTGCAGAGTTGACAACCCCAGCCGCTGAGGATCCATTGCAGCTTCTTTTAGACAACAACCAGAGGTCTGTTAAGTTAAATGCAGACTGCTGGATTGCAAGTGATAACGAAGCTCAAGACAATGCATCCTCCTGGACTGAATCAAGACCTAGGTTTCCTGTCTCATTTCCAATGCGTATTTCTCCACACCTATTACCCCTCTGCATATCTCACCTAAATTCAATCATGCCTGCTATTGCCATTCACCTGCTATTGTCATTTCCCTGCTAATGCCATTCGGCATATGAAATCACTCCACTTTACAATAAATAAGACGGACTCCTATTCCAGCTGTATCTGAACAACTTAAGCAGTGCTTTACAAAAGCTTGTCCCCTACCACAAACTGTGTTCATCTTGAAGGGCCTACTGGACTCTTGCTCCTCTACTGCTACAGACTGAAGAAGAAGAAGAGGAGATTGGATTTACACCCCGCCCTTCACTACCTAAGGGAGTCTCAGAGTGGCTTACAAACTCCTTCCCCTTCCCCTCCCCACAACAGACACCCTGTGAGGTCAGTGGGGCTGAGAGAGCTCTGGCAGAAATGGCTCTTTTTCAAGGACAGCTCTTATCAGAACTATGGCTTGCCCAAGGTCATCCAGCAGGTGCTAGTGGAGGAGTGGGGAATCAAACCCGGTTCTCCCAGATTAGAGTCCGCGCCCCTAACCACTACACCAAACTGGCTCACAGACTAATACGGCCACCCATCTTGATCTATCTCACGGCCCACCAAGGAGGTATTTGGGTCCACCAGAACAAACGTCTGCCATTAGGCAGATCAGAAAACATGGCTACAAAACGGCATTTAGCCTAATGGCCCAGAAGTTCTCAAACCCGATTAATTTTATTTATTGGAAATGGACAAATGGATGAATGACGCTGCCTTGTATCAAATCAGACCCTGGGTCCATCAAGGCCAGCATTGTCCACTCAGACTGGCAGCTGCTCCCCAGGGTCTCAGGCAGAGGTCTTCCACGTCACCTGCCACCTGATCTTTTCGGCCAGAGATGCCAACTCTGGACATTCTGCATGCAAAGTGGATCTTCTACTGCTGAGCCACAGCCCCCATCTTTCTCCTGAGCATCTCAGGACCTGAGCTGGGCAACGACTACGTAAAAACAATTTTACAGAACAGCAGATACAGAAGTCTTGAAGCCAGTCTACGCATGCCTTATGTCCCCCCACCAGTGGATGTTCCCCCGCTGCCCAATAAGCTGTCTGGAGAGGGTTGCCAGACACCAGGTGGGGCCTGGAGATCTTCCAGAATTACAACTGATCGCCAGACAACAGAGACCAGATCCCCCCGGAGAAAAATGGCAGCAGCTTTGGAGGCTGGGCTCAACGGCGTATGGAGACGGGGCCCAATGGCCCCTCCCCACCCCTCCCCAAACTGCACCCACGCCAGGCTCTACCCCCAAATCTCCAGAATTTTTTCCCAACCTGGAGCTGGTGACCCTAATCTCCGGAAGGGGCGTCTTCCGCACCTTCATTGTTGCTGCCCTGCTCTTTGGCTGTGGTCTGTCTGAGGGGGGCAGCAGGGCACAGTGGCAGAGAGACCCGGCTGTGAACCAGGACCCATCTGCCTCCCCTCTTGCGGCGGCGGACAATAAATGTCCTTAGATGGCTTTAGCTCAGCTCCTCTCCAGTGTCCCCTCTAAGCTGAATTAGTGTGAGCTTGTTGTTGTTGTTCAGTCGCACAGTCGAGTCCGACTCTCCGCGACCCCATTGGACCAGATCCCGCCAGGCCCTCCTGTCTTCCGCCATCCTCTGAAGTTGGCTCAATTTCATGTTCGTTGCATCAATGACACTGTCTAGTTCACAGTTTTTCAGCCTCCGGCTCACATAATCTTGTCTTAGGCTGGGGAAGGAGGGCTCCGAAAAAAACTAATTTATGCAGGAGCCAAATCGCTGGCTCACAGCTTTAATGCCGGCAGCTCACAAAGTAGAATATTTTTGCTCACGAGACCTCACAGCTCAGAGGGAGCCCTTGCTCCCTTCTCTCAGGGCCCCCCCCCCCGCCGGAGGGAGATGACCACCCCGACCCTGCCAACACAACGCTTCTTCAGTACTCTAAAGTGAACAAGTATTAGAACAAGGTTTGAGACCAGCTTTGTTGACCTTTAAGGCCAGCCAAGTTTTACTGTGGGTATAAGCTTTCATACCCATGAACACCTCTTCGGAGAAAGTGTTACTATACACTCTGGAGGGGAAAGCCCATGAGGCCACAGGTGTCTCCACAGTAACTGCTCCTAATTTTCACAAATGGAAGCCCACCTCGCAAGGCTGTAGTTGGAGGGGGGACGAAATGGAGGAGAGGAGGACAACGGAAGCCTCTTGGGCTCCCCACTGTGGAGAAAGGCGGGGTACAAATGAAGTAAACCAATGAATGGACACGGAAATATCGAAACCTGTCATGTTCTTTGGGCAAGGTGCCCAAGCCACTGGCTAGGCCTACACGGTGAAGAGAAGGACCTGATGCTTTGTAGGGACTCAGTGCCCTCCTGCCAAATGGCGGCAAAGATGACGCCCCCTCCTCCTGGGCTCACAGGGCCGCTGGGCAGATCCAAGCCATGCCCTTCAGCTCGTCTCGGCCAAGAATGGCAGCACAGCCCCAGGAAAGGATGGCTATGGCTAGCTTCCCTTGCTCGAAACCCAGTCGAGTCCGACTCTAGGGTTGCGGTGCTCATCTCCGTTTCAAAGCCGAAGAGCCAGCGCTGTCCGAAGACGTTTCTGTGGTCATGTGGCCGGCATGACTAAACACCAAGGCGCACAGAACGCTGTTACCTTCCCACCGAAGTGGTACCTATTTACCTACTTGCAATTTCTTGCTTTCGAACTGCTAGGTTGGCAGGAGCTGGAACTAGAGACGGGAGCTCGTCATGCGGCACCCCTGGGTCTCGAACTGCTGAACTACTGACCTTCCACAGCCTGCAGTTCAGCATCTTAACCACTCGAGCCACCGCAGCTCCATGGCAAAATACTTTGAGCTGCTCCCGGATGTGTCGACACCCTTTGCCTGCAATCTCACAATTTGTGAGGAGGCTTTTCTCTGTAGGAGCTGTTCCCCGGTCCTGAGGTCTAGCACCTTCCACCCTTACTTTACGGACTGTTGGGGCCATTCCACCAAATGACCGCCACCACCCATCTGTACATTTACTGAGAAGCTTGTCATGATGTGGAGGCAGGCAATGGCAAACCACCTCTGGGAATCTGTTGCCTTGAAAGCCCCAAGAGGAGTCACCAAAAGTCAGCTGTGACTTGACAGCAAAAATAAATAAATAAATAAAGTCCCAGGACTTTCCCCTTGTGCATGCAGCTGCTGGAGCTCGGTGTCAGGTAGCCCTGTCATGGGTCTGAAATGTGGAGGGGTACCTTCCTCTTTTCTGTCTCAGCTCTCTCTGGCTCACCGTTTGCTATCTTATGCTTGACCTTGTAGATGCTCCAGCTGCAGTTTACTCAGCTGGGAAAGTTAGGGGCTTTTTTGCTTTGCCTGCTTACTTTGCCCCCATGCGCGAGATGTATCCATTGACTCATGTTTACATGGGGGGGGGATGTTTGAGTCTAGTATAAGTCAGAGGCCCTAGTGCTGACAGCCATTCCTGACACAAGCTGTACACGTGTCTTTAGTACTGGAACTATCAATAAACAGTTACCTTCTTATGAAGCCCTGTGTTGCGTGACCTGACTAAGGACCCTGACACTCGGGACACAAGATTTCTCAGGACTTCTCTCATCTGTATCATTTTTATTTTTTCCAAACACAAGACTGCAAGCCCATGTTTGCACTCATTGAAATAATATTATTAACTCCCACTAACAGAAAATTGCTATGCTCGTGACGAAGAGGGGGTGGGGAGATTAAAAACAATGTGGCTCTTATGATATTGGATTTTCCTGATGTTTCAACACACCAGCAGCATCTTAAAACATTTCTCCTCTTTTTCTGTTCCCGAGCCCTCCGGCCCTATTGAAGTTTCTCAAAGTAAAAAAACACATACAAGTTTCTTAAAGCAAAGCAACGGGATAACAAATCCCAACCAGCCAAACCGCGGGGACACAGCTTATGGGGTTTTCCTCCCCCCCCCCGAAATCTCATCTCTTCTTCTGAGATGCTACTAGGGACACCCAGTGACGAGGTTGCATTGGGATTTGACAGTAATCTGTCGGCACAGCGTAAACATCAGGTGCCTGGCAGTATTACCAGCAATCTGTACTTTATCTTCAAATGTTACAGGACTGCCTACGACAGCAAACCCCGGCGATTCTCAGCTTGAAAAGTTTCTTGCAAAATGGGCTTTTTGTGTAGCTTGCCGGTGTTCAATAAAAAGCTGTGGCTACACGTCTCTTATTCTGCCTTTGCTATATTGACAAATCTCTCTGCAGCGCATCAGAAGGGCAATTGTAAATATTCCCTATGATCAGCAGCACAACTTGCATATGTAGATACTGCTCGACAACGCGGCGTCACTTTAAAGAATCTCTACGTGCAACTTTCCCTTTATCCATCAGCTCTTTCATCTTTCTTTTTTGGAAACGGGAAGGAACAGAAAGCTTGGCTTGTTTTCCAGAAGTATTTTAAAAAAGCTTCTCTCTTGTTAACACAAAATTATTGCAGTTAACCACAGCAGGGCATGTCTGATTTTGCATACAAGGGTAATTGAAGGAAACGGGAGCACATCCGTCTTCCAAGTGACTGGAGGTGTGATTAAGATTGGAACAGTTCAAGAACGGCATCGGCAGAACAGGCCAAAGGCCCGTAACTGGTTCTGTTTCCAAGAGAGCCCTCTGAAGGTCCTAAAGAAGAGGCAGAAGTTACGGCCTTCCTCGTCTGTAGCCATCAGGTGGCATTCTGAGGTATACTGCCTCTATACATGGAAGGTCCATTTAAATGTGACGGCTAATAGACATGGATCAGCCTTTACTCCAGAGGTCCCCGACCTTTTTGAGCCTGTGCGCAGCTTTGGAATTCTGGCACAGAGTGGCTGGCGCAACCACAAAAGGGCTGCCATGGGAGGTGGGCCCCCACCACAAAATGGCTGCCGGAGGAGGCCGAGCCACACACACAGAAGATGCCCAAGTGGAAAGGAGAAAGGGGGGGGGTAATTTATAAAATGGACTGGGAAAGAGGGAGTGAGAGAGAATGAAACCAACACTGCGGTGGCAGGTGCCGCTGAAACAGTGTTACTTCAATCTGCACAGCCTATCAGCTCTCCAGTGGCCAATCAGAAGCCCTGTGGGGCAAGTTCCCCAACAGGCCCCACCCATCTTCCAAGAGCACTTGGTGGGTGCCAGGAAGGGTGTCACGAGGGCACCGTGGAGCCCCCAGGCCCTGCACTGGGGACCCCTGCTTTACTCTCTGTATCTAACTAAGACAGTGGCTCTGAAGTGAGTCCACTTGAGATTTTAGGCAGCCCCCTCTCCCCACTCGCCATGGCTTCTGACAGCCAGGGGAGAGGGGGAAGTCATTTCATACTGCTGACCCCACCCTGTGGATGAAATCCCAGGTCCTAGAGTCCTCCTCCAGGACCATAAAAAAGAAAAAGTGTATCCCCCGGGGTGCCTGTACAGAGCAAGGAGGAGCCAAACCCAAATGTCCCTTTCCTCCTTGGGGCAAAACACTGCCCCCCCCAATAATAATACGGCATCCAGGTGATTTGTACCTGTGGCTTAATGCCGTATTCATGGCAGGTTAAGAACCACTGATCTGATCCTGGGGGGGGGGGGGAATCTAAATGCGTGATGGTTACACCATTTTCTGGGGGCCAGTCCCATACGTTCATGTACGCATTTTGTGAATAAGTGCTTAGGCCTGGTCTCTATCTACTAAGAATCTCTAGTACCAAAGGTTAAGTATGTTTAGTCTATACTTATATTGTTTAAAAGAAGAACTGTGGTTGATTCTGTATTCAAATTATGTTACAACCGTTTGATGGAATATTGTTTCAAAATAAATAAAACTGAAATGGCAAAAAAGAAAAGAATCTCTAGTATTATACGAGAGAGCAATCCCATTTTTTATCATGCTCACCCCACACACATCTTAGTTACTGGTATGCTTTTTTTGTTTTGATTTTTTTTTTTAATTATCCCCCTCCCCCCCCAAAAAAAGTTTCTTCTCAACATGGAACAACGACGGACACCTCCAGGCTTCCCACCTCTTTTCCTGGCCCAAATCCTGTGCCTTTAACAGACACGATGGGATTAAAGAAGTAAAAGTGTTTCTCACCACTAGACACCGATGTCATGAAAAGCTTCCCTTGGTTCACTTCTGGGTGTCGGGGGGGGGGGGGCTATGAAAGGCAAGGCGGGGAAACAAAGCGAGGGACCTTAAGCAACCTAGATGCCACCAAAAGGGAAAACCTGCCTACTGGCAAGCAAAGACAGTTGCACAAATGGCAAAGTTAACTTTAGCCAGCGTCTCATACTGGGGAACAACCGGTCTAGCACGTTTGAAGGAGAGAGAGAGAGAGAGAGAGAGAGAGAGAGAGAGAGAGAGAGAGAGAGAGTGGATTTATACCTCACATTTCACTACCCAAAGGAGTCTCAGAGCGGCTTACAATCTCCTTTCCCTTCCTTTTCCCATACCTCTCCTTTTCCTTCCCCTCCCCACAACAGACACCCTGTGAAGTAGGTGGGGCTGAGAGAGCTCTTTCCAGGACGTCCCTTGAGAGAACAGCTCTGAGAGAACTTGTGACTGACCCAAGCTGGCTGCCTGTGGAGGAGTGGGGGAATCAAACCCGGTTCTCCCAGACTAGAGTCTGTGCTCCTGACCACTACACCAAGCTGCCCCCAGCTCTCTTTGCACAGAACTCAGGTTCGCCCTTCCCCTTCTGATCCTCATACCAACCCCCACAAAGTAGGCTGAGAGAGAGGAAGAGAGAGAGGAAGTCGCAGGCACGAGGCCACCCAGCCGGTCCCATGACCCAGGGCTGCCAGCTCCAGGTTGGGAAATGCCCAGGGATTTGGGCAAAAGACGCTTAGGGAGAGGGGGTTTAGGGCGGGGAGAGACTTTGGGAGGGTCCAATCTCATAGAGTCCACCCTCTAAAGCGTCCGTCCCCCGTCCCCCCGGGAACTGACCTCTGTCATCTGGAGATCAGATGTAATTTTGGGAGATCTCTAAGCCCCACCTGGAAGCAGGCAACCCCATCCACGAAACAGTGGGGACTTGAACACAGGTCTCTCGGACCCAAGGACACAGACATCGTATTCA
>NW_015164191.1:1002607-1012275 GCF_001447785.1 Gekko japonicus
CAGCAGGACTGCACAGTTAGCTTTATTACCCACTTTCTAAAATATCATTCTTTTTTGTGGAGACAAACACTGTTCTGATCTGCATAAGCACCAACACCTAACCAGCATGTAGGCCGGATTAACAGCCCAATAAGGTACCATTGTAACACAGCACCTATCACAGGGCTATTCTGTCTTCACTCAAGTAGTTTAGGAATCCCACTTCCTCCCACATTATCAAGTGAAACTGAGTGTAACTCATGCAAAATCACCCAGGGAACTCCACGACAATGTGGAGATTTGCACACATGAACACATGAAGCTGCCTTGTACTGAATCAGACCTTTGGTCCATGGAAGTCGGTATTTTCCACTCAGACTGGCAGTGGCTCCCCAGGGCCTCAGGCAGAGGAAGGTCTTTCAACATTGCTTTCTGCCCCTTCCTTTTAACTGGAGATGCCGGGAACCAAACCTGGGATCTTCTGCAGGCCAAGCAGATGCTCTGCCACTGAGCCATGGCCCCTCCCTCTATCGCTCCAGAGCAACCCGCTAAACCATGTACCACCCGGGCTCCTTGACGGAGGAGTTACACTTCCCTCTCCCAGCCCCCCATGTGTGAAAGTGATGCCATCTGCACCCCAGGAAACTGAGATCTAGCTCTTTAAATACTTGCTATCATTTACATTGCCTGTGGGAATTCACACACGAAGAGGACTGGACCAGGACCTCGATGCTTAGCAGGCAATTTTGCTACGGTGATGTGCAAACTCTTCTAGGCATTCATGGTACAACCCCAAAACACGGTACATTCCAGGGGTCAGCAACCTACAGCTCTGGAGTCAAATGTGGGTCAGTAAAGAACTCAATACGGTTCTTTGCGAAAGAAAACAAGATCTTTAACTTAAGGTCTATTAAAGGAGTAGGTGGGATGATAGGATAACCAGGTGTGTGAAGGGAATGCCAGGGAAAGGTTTTTATGGGATGAAAAGTGTTTCTTTAAGATTCTTTACAGGAAGGGAAATGATAAGCTGCCGGTGGTTCAAGGGCACACCATGAACGGATTTATGTCCCCACACTAAAACGATAGCGCCAGATGCTCCTGCCTATATGTATTACCTATCATGAGACCTTGTAGCATGCCAATTCCTAATAAATTACTAGCAACCACCAGTGTCTGGGCTGCAGGAACTTTGTGGATTCTTAATCTACTAGGGAAAAGGCCCATTGTGGAAATAAATACAACGACCTCTAGAAAGAAGCTCTGGGCAGGTGCCCCGGCCTTGGACACTCTGTGTCAATTTGCTGTGGCGACCTCAGCAGGGTATAATGACACTGAGTCCACCATTTTCTCCAGAGGAACTGATCTCGGCTACCTAAAGAACAGTTGTAATTTTGAGTGATCTCCAGTCCTCACCTGGAGATTGGCAACGATGGTTCCCCAGAAGGGAATGGTTGGTTTGGAGGGTGGAGTCTATGGCTTTGTACCTGTCCGAGGTCCCACGCCTCCTGAAACTTCACCCTCTCCAGGCTCCATCCCTCACATCTCCAGGAATTTCCCACCTGGAGTTGGCAACCCTATCTCCTGCCCAGCCAATCATCAACCTACCTTTCTTTCCCCTTCACTCTTCAGCTTTCCACCCCCCACACACCTGCAGCCTCTCCCGTGCTCTGAAGCCCTGACTGCTACGTCACATTGGCTGTCATACGGGGGCCACCTCAGCAGCATATAAGGATACAGAGCCCACCATTTTCTCCAGGGGAACTGATCACTGCCGTCTGGAAAGCAGTTGTAATTCTGAGTGATCTCCAGCCCTCACCTGGAGATTGGACACATTTTACCTCAGAACAGCAATGTTTAGAATGTTAGAGGCAAAAGCCAATCAAGTCGCATATGCAAAAGATTCTGAGTGACACACCAGGGCGCCAACCAATTCCAGAGCGTGTGGAATGTTCTAGAGAAGTGCCACCACCATTCGGCTTTTATATATAAGGGAGATGTGTCAACCATCAGTAATGCTGATTTATTACAGTTGCAAATGATACCAACAGGCTTCTTTACACTGGGTCTTTGCTGACCTCTTGGACGCCTTCAGACACACTGAATAATGCACTTTCAATCCACTCATAATGCACTTTCGTGATTGTTTGCAAGTCGATTTGCCATTTCAAGTTGCACGTTCAAAGTAATGCACTTTAAATCCACTGTCAATGCACTTTAGCAATTGTTTGTAAGTGGATTTCGCCATGTAAAATCCAGTTGCAAAGTGGACTGAAAGTGCATTATTCAGTGAAAGTGAAGCTGTCCCAGCACAGTAAAACCCAGTTGCAAAGTGCATTGAAGGTGGACTGAAAGTGCATCCGTCAGTGTATGCAAAACTAAATTTACTCTGAACACGGATGTTGTTTCACTTTTTAATTAGAAAAGTTGCCAACCCTGGCATATTTTATAATGATTTTTAAAAAGCTTGGAAATAGGCAATCCCATAGAGCATTGTGCTTAGGAGCAACAACGGTTTGTCTGAAAGTTTTGAACACGTGGAGATTTCCAGTGTGTGAAAAGCCACTTGCATTTGAAAACGTGCCCCAAAGAACGTTTGAAGTGCTTTTACCTTTCTGTTGGCCTAAGACATTTGTGTATCTAGAACATTTCCATTCAGCCCTTTCTCCAAGTTGCTCAGGGCAGCATGCACGGGTCTCCCTTCATCACTGTATTCTCACAACAACCCTGTGATGCAGCAACAACGGTTTGTCTGAAAGTTTTGAACGCGTGGAGATTTCCAGTGTGTGAAGAAAAGCCACTTGCATTTGAAAACGCACCCCAAAGAACGTTTGAAGTGCTTTTACCTTTCTGTTGGCCTAAGACATTTGTGTATCTAGAACATTTCCATTAAGCCCTTTCTCCAAGTTGCTCAGGGCAGCATGCACGGGTCTCCCTTCATCACTGTATTCTCACAACAACCCTGTGATGCAGGAAAGGTCGAAACTGTGCGATTAGCCTAAGGTGAGCTATAAGAAGAGTAGTTTTTTATACCTCGCTTTTTTCTACCTTAAGGAGTCTCAAAGCAGCTGACAATCGCCTTCCCTTCCTCTCCCCACAACAGGCACCTTGTGAGGCAGGTGGGGCTGAGAGAGTTCTGAGAGACCTGTGACTGGCCCAAGGTCACCCAGGTAGCTTAATGTGGGGGAGGGCTGGGGAATCAAACCCAGTTCTCGCTCTGTGTTGGGCACTGTGTGTGTGTGTGTGGGGGGGAGTAGGACTGTAGTCAAACACGCTCTAACCACTATACCAAGCCTTACTTTCTATGCCACCCCCCCCAGCTGTGATGCACACAGCCACTTGACTCAGGGGCACTGATAATACTTCAGACTTCCTAGTATTGGGTAACAGTGGGGAGTCTCCCTGCACAGAGAAATCCAGCACCTCAGCTAGTTCTCTGTGGACAGAAAGAGGTTCCCCCTCCCCCAAAAAAGGGGAACTATCCAAACTTAACAGAACATTCAGTTCAACAGTGATTTCGATGGACTTACAGGGATGTTTAGGATGCAGGCAGTGTTCCCTCTAAGCTGAGTTAGTGTGAGCTAGCTCACCGTTTTCTAGCCTCCGGCTCACACTTTTTTCCTTAGCTCAGGATGGATGGCTCCAGAGCAAACGAATTTGTGCAGCAGCCAAATCGCTCGCTCACAACTTTAATGCCACCGGCTCACAAGGTGGAATTTTTGCTCACAAGACTCCACAGCTTAGAGGGAGCATTGGATGCAGGGTGTAGAAATTCGTGGAGATCAGGGGGTGGAGCCTGGAGAGGGGGGTGTCTGGGGAGAGGAGGGACCTCAGCGGGGTCTAATGCCACGGAGTCCACCCTCCAAAGCAGCCACTTCCTCCAGGGGAACAGGTCTCTGCAGTCTGGAAATCAACTGTTGCCGCCTGTAGGTTGGCAACCCTACTAGGACAACAGTGTATAATTTCCCCCACCGGAAGCCTCAAGCACAAGAAGCCATGAAAAGCTCTGCCAACTCTGGCTTGGCAAATTCCTGGAGATTTCCAGGAAGATCCTGGGGAAGGAGGAGTTGGGGAGGAGGAGGAGGAGTCCCACAGAGATACAATTCCTGAAGTTGCCATTTCCTCCAGGGAAATTGTTTTCTGTAGCCTGGATGTCAGCCCCAATTCCAGGAGAACTCCAGGCAACACCTGGAGAATGGCAACCATAGCCATAGCACACAATTATGCAGGGAGGGGGTGGCTCCTAAGGAAAGCACGTCACACACACACACACACACACAAACACAGGCTTTTCCCAGACTTTGGATTTTGATGGAAAACTATCCACGAGTCATAATACAGTTTTCCAAATATAAATAGGCAGGTTGGTGCACCGGAAGGATGTTACCGAGAGGCAGGCTCCTCTTTATAACAAGGGGGTGTGTGTCCTGGGCCGTGTTTGACCTGCCTCCTGGAAGGTGGCCAGGATCTGTCCAGCAGGGCTCCGGCAACTTGGAACAAATTCAGGAGGCAAAGCTTTCTAAGCCACAGTAGCTTCCATGGCCAAGGAAGGAAGAAAAGCTTTGTCTCTGTTCTTCCTCTTGCCAGGAGCTAGGTTTACCAACCTCCAGGTAGGGGCTGGAGATGTTCTGAAATTACAACTCCTCTCCAGACAACAGAGATCAATTCCCCTGGGGAGGGGAGGCTGCTTTGGGGGGTGGTCTCTACAGCATGATGTGCTGCAGAGGTCCCTCTCCAGACCCTGCCCCTTCCCAGGACTCTAAGCCTCCACGAATTCCCCAGCCTAGGCTTGGCAACCCTACCAGCACTTCAGGTCTTCATGACTAACTGGGTGGGCTGGAAGGAACTGTTCAGCCTCTTTCCAAGTGAGTCTCTTACCCACAGCCTGCAGAAATGCTACGCTGCAACCACTTAAATTGCAATATTCAATTGTTTCTAAAATACGTAAGCAGTAATTTGAACTTCGGTGGAGCTGCGATGTGGAGTTAGGATGACACGGAACACCACTGATTTAGAATCTAGATCCATGTCATCCTGATTTTTCTGAAGTCCAAGGAGGGAGGCATTAGTCCACTGTTGAACATTTACGCTACCTACCCGTTATAACTTCTGCACGCCTACTAGGTACCGTTAGAATGACGGCCTTCCACAGTCAGGATGGTTAGAATTTTACAGAAACCACAGAACACCTTTTTTAAGGGAGGAAATGCCTCTTGCAATTTTATATAGATCTCAGAACAAATAGTAATAATAATACACAGCATACACTGTTTAAGAGAAGAAAATCATGTTTACCAACTGGGATTTCACACTACATTAAAATCCTTATTCATTTAGGACCAGTACTATTTGCATTATTTGCTTTAGACAGGTATCATATCATTTTAGCAAAATATAATTCTCAATATTTAAATCGCTATTACACTGGATAGAAAGCACTTGGGGTAAGGCATGTTTTTTTGTTTTGCTTTTGGTATTCTGGCTACTCCATTTCATATTTTTTAAAAAGACATGACTTAAACGAGTGCCACTAGCCCAAAGAAGAGACAAAAATACCCATTTTAAATGCATGAATTATAAATCAAATTACCTCCAGTTCTGCCCTAACCTAATCTTCTTCCTCTAAGTGTCACTTTTTGTTAAAATCAATTTCAGATCCTGAGTATCGCTCTGCTCACCTAATTGATAGCAACACACATCCATGATAAGCATAAAATGAAATTGTTTCTGGGATACAACTCAATAGTGGGTTGAGAAACAGTTCACACTGACCTTGCATGGGAAGATGGGAACGTCGTCCCCCCCCCCTTGCACACACAAACCCCTACTTACATTAAAAGAAAAAATCTACAGGATTCAGAACTGCAGTCTTCTTAAGCTCAACAGCTGCCATTTATTGGGTATCTTCCTCCTCCACCCCCACTTTCTGTCCTCAGGATATTTTCTGCTAGAAAGACGCCCAACCATTACGGTGGGCATTAAAGGAAGGCTTTAAAAAAAACAAAACAGAAGGAATCTATCTCCCTGTAATTTTTGTGCATGTAACTGTAATGTACACAAAAGACCATTCTAGGGATTGCCAACTCCAGGTCAGGGAATTCCTGGAGATTTTAGAGGATGGAAACTGGGGGACTGTGGGATTTGGGGAGGGGAGGGACTTCAGCAGGTTATAATGCCCTAGCGTCCACCTTCCAAAGCAGCCATTTTCTCCAGGGCAACTGAGCTGTGTAGTCTGTAATTCCAAGAGATTAAAATCAACAATAGGAACTGTGTATTGATCTCTTCATCTAATGGAGTTTGTGAATGCCTTAAACAAATTGTGATCCTTTATCAATTTTGTTCACACTGTAACTGATAAATTTATTTGTACTTGCAATTTATTTGTACTTGTTTTTCTTGTTTTTTTCTTTCCTCCTGGAGGTTGGCAACCCAAGGCCATCCCAATCCTTAAGGTGTCCAGGTCAACAAAGAGGCTGAGGGCAGAATTCTGCCTTTGCTGCCACGTGGCTCCCAAATGCCACACCCTGCTGTACCCCAGATGAATGAATGAATGGCAGCCACGCCTCTGCCCAGGAGAGAGGGGAAGGACCACCAGCCACGGAGACGGGCCAGGGCTGACCCTGTCCCCTGCCTCCAACAGCTTCCAGTCACTGAGAATCCAGACCGCTCCTATCGGTACATCCCTGCCCTGGGTTCTGGTTCTCAGTCCCATGCAAGTGTGAGGAGAGGAAGGTTGGGAAGTAGCTTTCGCACCCAGATCCCCACATCTGTTTACTCAGGTGTAAATCTCACAGTGAAGCATGATCCCAAATAAGCAGGCACAGGATTACAGAGATAGGTAGGTGGACAGAGAACAGTAAAAAAACAGAACTGAAACCCATTTCAGATCTCTTTTCAATGAACCAAGGACAACTTCCATGAGCATAAAACGAATCGGTGTCACTTGGGGTACCCTCGGATCATTCCCTTGTGGCTCAGTACAACATAGGAAAAGCAGTGCAAGGCTGGGGGGGAATAAAACATACAATATTTGTCCACAGCCTCCCCTGAAATACATTGCAGTAAATGATCCTCCAACATTTACTATGGATCCAAAAAACCAAATGAGCACCAGCCAATTTCTCCTCTCCATCAGGGCCACAAAAACTTAATTTGCAGAAGAGGGTGGTGGGATTCTGGATTGTGACACCTCATTATTTTTTTTGGGGGGGGGGGTCAGAGTTTTGAATCCCCTCTCTTGCATACTAGGGATATTCTTCCTGGTGTATAAATGTACTACGTGCAGGGATAATTCATTCATACCCCCCCACACACACCCCCGGGAAGGAGAAGCATTCCAAAATAAGATCACCCCATACTCCTGCTCAGAAGTGGTGCAGTCCAGAATTCATCGCACCCCCGACCTTTCTTCATAATATATAGACGGACTTTGACATGCATCCCCATGAAACACCTTTGTTGTCAGTGACACTCATTAAGTTCTCTCTTCCTTCGGAGAGTTGGGGACCAAGTTGGTGGGCCACAATCCACACAACCCAGTTTATCTAGAACAATCCCATTAAAAACACTGGACTATAGTGGGACCTTGAGGTGATAACCTCAAAAAACTTTTTGTTGTTTTTTTTTGGGGGGGGGGGTCACCTTGAAGTACAACAAATTATGAACTTCCTTAACGTAAGCCCAAGCTAACGTATAGCATTGTACCTTGACAGGAGAGAATACCTCTAAAAATAAAGGAGACAATTCGGCCTTTTGATTTCAAGCACACTCAGATTCCACCAATTTCAACTGGAGAGTTTACTATACACTGAAATCCCAGCACCATTATTATAATTTGGGGCTCCAAAGTGCTAAATTCTGGAAGGATTGCATCTATTTTACAGCCTTCGCTTCCAAAGCAAGAGGCATAATTTAAGGCACAGTGTGACCCCTGTGATCTTTTTTTAGACAAATTAAAAATCATTTGAAGGCAGATTCACACCCTTGCATAACACCCAATTTCTCTGCATTTGATTGTGGAATGTCTGCCAAAATCTCCAACCCTGGGAACAGAGTGATGTGCAAACAGTCACACATGCGGGTCACCCCTGGATCCAGTTCCCTAGCAGAGGTCATGCATGCGTGAACCATTTCTAAACCTTTTCCTACCTATCAAAAGATGACAGCAGACCAACCAGAAATATGATTTTGTCAACTGGTGGCATAATGTATCTTCTCGTAATTAGTTTCCGTCTCCTACACTGCAACTACGGATAGAAGGCACAATCCAGACACAACGAGGCACTGTCAAATCCCATCGATTTAAATGGGAGGGTTAAGATTGTGCTTGAATCATTCCTGCAAGCTATCAAAGGGACTTCATGGGACTTAACGATGGCTGCATTCGGCCATGCTTGCTAATTTAACTCAACCATTTTTTTTAAGCCAAATGTTGTTATCTATCAGGGGAAATTACGAGGCAGGTCCCAAGAGAGACTGCTCTGTGTCCAAAATAAATATCTAATGGGCACGTATATTTTAATAGGTCATTTGTAATATTAAAAGTATACATTTTGTAATGGAGTTCCCTCTATGCACAAATGGGAAGCTATGTGCGCTGCAAGTTTTCTTCCGCTCAAACCTCAAATGTGTGTGTGTGTGTGTGTATGCGAAAGTGAACAATGCCTGCCATCTCCACTTCGCAACAAGTGGCAGAAGGTCTTCATACCACCTTTCATCTCTCCACGGAACATTCTAGGTGAAAAATCCTTTCCTGATGAACACATGAAGCTGCTTCATACCGAGGTTGGGACTGTCTACTCAAGACTGGCGGCAGCTCTCCAGGGTCTCAGGTGGAGGTCTTTCACATCACCTACCCACCTGATCCTTTTTTAACTGGAGATGCCAGGGATTGAACTGGGGACCTTCCACGTGCCAAGCGGAGGGCTCTTCCGCTGTGCCACAGCGCCTCCCCTAATATATTTGCAAGGGTGCCTCCACGCAAATGAAGCTGCCTTATGCTGAATCAGACCTTTGGTCCATTGAGCTCCATATGATCTACTCTGGACTGGCAGGGTCCCAGATCTCATCTGCTACTTGATGCTTTTAACTTTCACATCACCTGCTACTTGATGTTTTTAGGTGGAGATGCTGGAGATTGAAACTGGGACCTTCTGCCTGCCCAGCAGATGCTGTACCACTAAGCCACAAACCTAACACGGTGGTTCTAGATCCCACAACTATTTCAAAGTGCAGTAACGCTTTATTGCTACAGGGTTTTTTGTTTCTGTTTTTATTGTTTCTAGGAGCAGCCCTCCTCCTGGTTGGGAATCGACAGAGAGAAGAAGAGGCCTCAAGGCGGGGTGCTGTTAGGCCCCCGGTACCCCCGTGGTCTCTGCGAACACACAAAAAGCACCCCTAAAAGATTCCTACCTGAATTATGGACATCCTGCTGGGGGGAGCCTCCGTGACGTTAGTCCCTTGCCCCGTGAAGCTGGTGTGGCAGCCCACGTGGCCCTGTGGCACAGTCAGGTTGTTGGAGGCGGGCTTCAGGTACATCACCTCGGACCGGGGCGAGCTGAGGGGCAGGCGGGTCTGGTAGTCAAAGTACATGGGCGAGGTGGCCAGGGAGGGGCTGCTGACCACGTTCATGACGTTGAGGGGCCCCCGGCTGTCCTCCCCCTCGCTGGGCACGAGCATGATGTCGTTCTTGC
>NW_015164191.1:1012380-1014599 GCF_001447785.1 Gekko japonicus
GACGGCGATGGTGATCATGGCCGCCAGGAGGATGATGGAGACGGTGCTGAGGGTGACGATCAAGGGGAGGGAGAGGTCCCAGTGGGGTCGCCGGTGCTGCTCTCCATTCACCTGGGGCTCCCCCGCTTCCGGCAGGGGCCCGGCCAAGGCCCGGACAATCAGCTTAGCCACGGCGGACAGACTGGGCTTCCCGTGGTCACTGACCTTGACCACGAGCTCGGCCACGGGGCTCAGCTCTTCCCAGTAAGGGTGCAGAGTGCGGATCTCCCCACTTTCGGGGTCCATCTCAAAGAGGTGCTCCTCGTTGCCTTCCACAATCTCGTAGGTGAGGTGGCCGCTTTCTCCAAAATCACTGTCCAGGGCACGGACGGTGCCCACGGGGTACCCCACGCCGGCATTACTCGGGACCTGGAGCTGCGCAGTGTCGTTGATCAGGGTGGGCAAGACGATGACAGGGGCGTTGTCGTTGACATCCAGGACGGTGACCCGGACGGTGGCGTTGCTCTCTCGGTGGGGGGAGCCGGAGTCTTTGGCCAGGACGTGGAACTCGAAATGCTTGGTCTGCTCGTAGTTGAAGCTGCGCAGGGCGTAGAGGGCACCGTTGGTGGGGTTGATGGAGACGTAGGTGAAGATGGAGACGTCCCCCACGTGGCCGGGAAGGATGAAGTAGGAGACGGTGCCATTCTGGCCGAGGTCCGGATCCTTGGCCAGCACGGAGCCCAGGTACTCGCCAGGGATATTGTTCTCGGGCACCTGCAGGACGTAGAGGTTCTTGTTGAAGCGGGGCGGGTTGTCGTTCTCGTCCAGGATCCGCACGGTGAAGGATTTGGTGGAGTTGAGGGGAGGGCTGCCCCCGTCCCTGGCCACGATGGTGACGTTGTACTCGTCCTGGACCTCCCTGTCCAGGGGGCGATCGGTCACCACCGTGTACAGGTTGTCGTAGTTCTCCTCGAGGGTGAAGGGGGCGGCGCCGTCCCCTCCACTCCCTTCCCCCTGCACGCGGCACTGGAGCTGCCCGTTCTTGCCGGAGTCGCGGTCGGTGACCCTGACGAGGGCGATGACGGTGCCCGGCGGGGCGGCCTCGCTGAGGGCCCCCTGGCGCACGGAGACGAAGCCGATGGCGGGGGCGTTGTCGTTGCGGTCGAGGAGGCGGACGGTGACCTTGCAGTGGGCCGGGATGGGGTTGGGCCCCAGGTCGCGGGCCTGCACGTCGATCTCCACCAGGCCGCCCTCCTCGTAGTCCAGGTTGCCCTTGACGCGGATCAGGCCGGTCTGGGGGTCGATGCTGAAGAGCTCGCGGACGCGCTCGGGCGTGTAGCCGCTGAAGGCGTAGAGGACCTGCCCGTTGGTGCCCTCGTCGGCGTCGGTGGCGTTGAGGTCGATGACGGCCGTGCCGAGCGGGACGTTCTCGGGCAGCTCCACCACGTAGGCGGGGGCCTCGAAGACGGGGCTGTTGTCGTTGGAGTCGACGAGGCGCACGTCGAGCTGGACGGTGCCGGAGTGGGGCGGCTCGCCGCCGTCGAGGGCCGTCAGCACCAGCGTGTGGTGGCTCTGCTCCTCGCGGTCCAGCGGCTTCTGCACCACCAGCTCGGGGAACTTGGTGCCGTCGCCGCGGGCCTTGACGTCGAGGGCGAAGAGGCCGTAGTCGTCGCGGGTGAGCAGGTAGGTGCGCAGGCCGTTCTCGCCGGCGTCCGGGTCGTGGGCGCTGGCCAGCGGGAAGCGGGTGCCCGGCGCGGCGTTCTCCGAGATGTCCAGGTCGACCTGGTCGGCGGGGAAGGCGGGCGCGTTGTCGTTCAGGTCCTGGACCTCCACCTTGATCATGCAGATCTCCTGGTCGTTGGCGAAGACCTCGAGCGAGAGGAGGCAGCGGGCGCTCCAGCGGCACAGCGCCTCGCGGTCGATGCGCTGCTTGGTGTACAGCAAGCCGCTCTCGCCGTCCACGTCGAGCAGGTGGGGCGCCGAGTTCTCCAGCACGCGGAAGCTGGACTTGCCCCCGCCGACGCCGACGCCGCCGCCCCGGGCGCGCTCCACCGACGGCAAGCCGCCGCCGCCGCTACCTCCGGGCTGCAGCCGGGCATCGCGGCCGATGTTGCCGATCACCGTGCCGGCGCCCTGCTCCTCGGGCACCGTGTAGTTCAGGTTCTTGAGCGCCAGGGCGGGAGCCCAGCACAGGACGAGCCACCAAGCCCACGGGGACATCCCCGACGGACGGCCGCGGA
>NW_015164191.1:1015140-1016387 GCF_001447785.1 Gekko japonicus
CTGGCGCAAGCCCGGGCGACGTCTGCCGGCCCCGCGGCGGGCTGTCGGGGCTTTTTCAACGCCGCTGCTGCATTCCCAGATCTAATCTCGGCTGCGGCGGAGCGCCGCATCTCTCGCCGCCTGCCATCGGGAGGGG
Organism: Gekko japonicus; assembly: GCF_001447785.1. Classification (NCBI taxonomy): domain Eukaryota; kingdom Metazoa; phylum Chordata; class Lepidosauria; order Squamata; family Gekkonidae; genus Gekko; species Gekko japonicus. The sequence goes on from NW_015164191.1 coordinate 1,015,277, forward strand.
AGCCGAGCAGAGCAGAGCAGAGCAGAGCGCCCTGCCTCGTCCGCCCGCCCGCCTGCTCGCTCTCCCTCGCTCACACGCAGGCAGGCGGGCAAGGCAGACACACTCACACGCGCGCCTCTCTGCCCTCCACCTCTTCCTCCTCCTCTGCCCAGCGCCGGCAGCAGAATATTCAAGGGGGCGGAGAAGCAAAGCGGCCGCGTCCGGGAAGAAAAGAAAAAAAGCGAAACCGGAGTCCCTCCGGACTTGTAGTTCCTACACCCCCAAGGTCTTGCAAAGGTGGGGGGGGGGGCGGCAGGTTGAAGAGCTCCCCACGGGCTGAGCGTCCTCCGGGTTTGTCTCGGGAGGGGGGCTTCTCCGAAGGGAGAAAGGGAAAGAAAATATCGCACGCTTCCCTGCGTTCCCTTTCAAATGCACGCTCGGGGTTTCGCAAAGGCGAGCGAGACCCGCCGCCTCCGCCGTGCCTGCTGCCTCTGCTGCTGCCGCTGCTGCTGGCGCCGCCACGACCACATCGCCAGCCTCTCTCCCGCCGCCGCTGTTGCTGCCTCTGTGCGTGTCTGGAGGAGGCTGCACTTTTTTGCTCGCTCGCTCGCCCGCTCGTGCGCTGGCTGCAGTTTAATTTCAGTTTCCTCGCTCGCTCGCTCGCTCTCTGTCTCGCTGTGTGTGTCGCGCGCCCGAGCCAGCGCCAGCCGGGAAGGCAAGGCAAGCAACAGGCAACTCCGGGCTGGACGCAGAGATTAAAAGGGGGGAGGGAGGGGAGGGAGGAGGGACACCCCCGCTCCGCGCGTGCACACTCACGCACACTCGCTCGCTCTCTCTCTCTCACACACACACACAGAGACAGAGGCACGCACCGGCCCTCCCTGCCCGGGGAAGCAGTCTTTGGCATTCAGCAGGCAGCCACCGCCGCGCGCGCTCCTTCGGCTCCCCCGACCAGCCGCTTCGGGTCGCTTCGGTCCCCGAGGGAAAAAGGCTCCCCGCCAGGGCCGGCTGGTCGGTGCATTGCACAAGCCGCTGGAGGCGTCTGCAAGGTGGGTGGGCTTTTGGAAAGGCTGCCTCGACCCGACCCCCCCCACCTATAACGCGAGAGGGCTTCTGTCTCTCTCTCCCCCCC
>NW_015164191.1:1017334-1024308 GCF_001447785.1 Gekko japonicus
CCCGGGTCTGGGCCCTGGCGCGGCGGGGTGCGCGCGGGAGCTGTGCACGACTGGAGCTGGCGGCCGTTTGTCGGCGTGCGGGCGGCGGATCGGGTCTTCTTTGCCCCTGCCTTGGAGAAAAGCAAGAGCAGCCTGCCTGAGGCGTGACTGTGCAAAAGGCGGTGGGGGGGTGCCGGTGGTGTGAAAGGAGGCGATGGGCTGCTCGGGAGCAAGCCCTCCCCGAGGGAATACGATTTGCTTCCCAGCAAAGGGCCTGCAGGGAATTCGTCTTCTGGCTGCTACCCTCTGGGGGAGTAGGTGATGATGGAAGCCCCTGCAGTTTGCCTCTGGGTCCCTCTTCACCCAGTTTCTCCCTGAAATCCCAGGATCTGTTTCTTTCCCTCTTTTTAGGAATTTGAGAGTGTTTCTAATGGGGGGAGGGAGGGAGGTTCTGTGGAATCTCAGATTTGACTCTGTATATATGCTCAGAGGCAGACAGTGTCGTCCTACTATTACTGCTGCACCCCACAGTGTGTAACTTAAGACAGATGCAAGGACTGACCGTACTAAGGAGAGATTCCAGTTTTAAGAGATGATAAGTGGAATCAGTGGCCGTGCGGTTTTAAAAAGTGAATTTCAGAAACAAAAGAATCCCATCCTCATGTCAACACAACATTTTTGCTTCTAAGAAAAGAGGAAGATGGCCAGAGAGCGTCCAGGAAGGTGGAAATAATAGCTGTAGGAACACACACACACACCCATGTTGTAATTTCCTAGGACAGGACAAGGACTCACTGGGAGTTTTTATTCTGTGTGTCATTCAGTCCTGGCATAAAGCAGCGGTAAAACAATGAAAACTACGGTGTCAAAAGGGAACCGCCACACCCAGAGAGGCAGTAAGCCTCTGAATACCATATCTAGGAAGCAACATTTATTTCAGGGGACCCCAAAGTGGCTTATATCTCTCCTCCATTTTAGCCTCACAATAACCCAGTGAGGTAGGCTTGGCCAAGACTGTGACTCACCCAAGGTCACCCAGCAAGCTCCTGTGTCTGCGTGAAGATTTGAGCCTGGCTCTCCTTGGCACCTGTGCCCTCTTGGACCTCCTGGGCATCTCTGTGAAACAGAATGGTGGGCAAGATGGACCCCTGATCTGGTCCAGCAGGACTCGTCTTATAGGCACGCCGCTACCCAAGCCACCCTGCTCACCTCTGCTGGGCTTTCTAGGTACGTTGATGAGCCAGTATTGTTGGGTCTAGATGTCCTTCAGCAGGGGCGAGTTGCTGTTGTGTTTTAAGCAAAATCTGCACAGTCATTTCAGTGCTGCTTCTATAGTTGTGCCATCACGAGACGTCTCGCAGTGTGGAAGAAAACACAAAAGGAACATCTAGTCCTTATTGAATTGAAAGGGCAAAAAGAAAACAGCCAGAGGGGCATATGGTGTACGTGGAAGACCAGAAACCAGAGCTACTGTTTATGCCATTTTATCTCCTGGCCCAGCTGTACCGTTCTGTAATACGGTTTAGTGGTTAGCGTGTCAGGCTAGGATCTGGGAGACCCAGGTTCGACTCCCCACTTCTGCCACAGAAGCTTGCTGGGCGGACTTGGGCCAGTCACCCCCTCTGAGGCGAACCTACCTCAGAGGCAGTAGAAAAGAGTAAGACACCTGAAGGTATCTGAAGAAGTGAGCGGTGACTCACAAGAGCTCCTCCCCTGCCATGAATTTTGTGAGTCTTTCAGGTGCTTCTGGGCTCTTGCTCTTTTTATGGCTACAGAGACCTGGGCTCTTGCTCTTTTCTATGGCTACAGACAGTCTTAACAGGGCTACCCATCTTGATCTACCTCAGAGGGCTGCTGTGAGGATAAAGTGGAGGAGAGGAGACCCGTGGAAGCTGTTTTGGGTCCTTGGGTGGGCTATGGGGGGAGGGGGGAGGCTCTGAGGTTAACTGCCTTCCAGATTGAAGAGTATCCTGCCCCCCCACCTCTCCTGTAGATTCCTTATACCCCAGCCACCCACAATCGGATAAAGGGTGGGTGGGAGCGGCGCACTCTTTGAGTTAGAGACTGGCCGCGTGTACACAATGTGCTCCCTATAAGTCTCTTATTTGGACACATGCTGGACTAAGGCTGTGCCTGTGCGTGAGGTAAACAGAGGCCCTGTCTTCTTTGGGGTTTTGACTTGACAGACAAGACACCGACGGAGAGGAACAACAAAAGTTTATTTAAGAGGAAATAAATTATTGAATAAGGCACAAGTGGTGCATGGATAACTTGGGTATATAAATTCAGGTGGGCAGTCGTGTTTGGCCGGAAGCAATATCTAAAGTGAAGCTGGCTCTCAGAGAAAGGAAGTAACCCTGGAGGGGAGGTCTGGTTCTCCTTCCTCAGGACAGGCTCCCTCCACGGGGTTGAGGTGGCTCTTTTCTCTCATGGAGCCGCTTTCCACAGAACCCCCGCACACACCAGTTGGGAATCGGGGGCCCTGAGCAGGATGCTCATTTGTCTCACCGCAACAAGCTTTTCCCCCCTCAGCCGACACCCCCCAACCCTAAATAAAAGCCAAACAAGAGCCGAGCTAAACTAACCTTCTTCTCCACAGCCACCGAAATCCCCCCTCCTCTTTTAAGCTGAGGCTGGCTCCGCCCTCCCCATCCAGGTGTGTTCCGTGGACTCTGACTGGCTGACAATCCCTTGGATTTGCATGAGGCTGAAATCATAAGGATTGGTCCAGAGCCCTGGGGGAGAGGTGGGACTTTGGGGGGACCATAGAATGTTAGAGTTGGAAGGGCTTCTAATGTCCTGGCCCCACTGGTGGACCTCCTGATGGTACTGGTATTTCTGGCCACCATGTGATACAGAGTGTTGGACTGGATGGGCCTTTGGCCTGATCCAACATTGACATCTCTTATGTTCTTAAGGGACCTTGCAGGTCATCTAGTCCAACCCCCTACACTCTGCAGGAGTATACTCCTGCAAGTATACGCCCAGCAAGATAGCCCTACATACCTATAACATACACGAAAGATGGCCGTCCAGCCTCCACTTGAAAACGTCCAGCGAAGGAGCATCCACCACCTCCCGAGGCAGACTGTTCCACTGCTCAACCACTTACAGTTAGGAAGTTTCTCCTGATATTTAGCCGGCAACGACTCCCTTGTAATTTCCACCCATTAGATCTAGTCTTGCAATCCGGGGCAAGAGAGAATAGATCCGCTCCATCTTCAAATACTTGAAGACTGCAATCATGTCCCCTCTAAGCCTTCTCTTTCCCAGGCTAAGCAGACCCAACTCTTTCAGCCTTTCCTCGTAAGACTTGGATTCCAACCCTCTCACCATCCTGGTTGCCCTCTTCTGGACACGCTCGAGCTTGTCAACATCCTTCCTAAAATGTGTTGCCCAAAACTGGACACAGGACTCCAGGTGGGGCCTGACCACAGCAGAATACTGATTGACACAGGTCCCCATTGGGGAGAATGGTGGGCTATTAAAGAAGCAGATAGATGGCAGTGGGAAGTGCCCTCAAGGCACAGCTGATTTATGACAACAACACACACACACACACACACACACACACACACGGTAGATTTTCAAGGCAAGAGACATTCAGAGGTGCTTTGCCATTGCCTGCCTCTGGGTAACAACCCTGGTGTTCCAGCACCGATCCTGCTTAGCTTCCAAGGCCTGATGAGATTGGGCTAGCCTGGGCCATCGTGGATTGATCTGGGTTTCTCGTTCGGTTTACTCCCAGACATCAGCTGCATGGGGAGTGATGGGCACTCCTTTTTGGGCCCTCACAGGGGGGGTGCAGCTTAGCACAGACTCAGGAAGGGAAGAGTTGCTCAGGGAACCAGCCCTAGATACTGGAGATCTAGCCAGAAGGGGTCCTGGAGCTCATGCTTGCCTGGACATCACCCATTCTCATGGCCTGGAAATTCTTACACGCCCAGAAAACAGAGTTCTTGGGCTGAGTCCTGCCCAGTGTCTGGGCCTGCTTCTGCCTAACGCTGCCTTATTTACTTCTCTCTTTTATCCTCTCACTCAGACTACAACCCCACCGTGGCTGCATCATCAGTTGAACTGCACATGCACTGAGCATAACAGGGGAATTATTCAGTGCCCATATATATGGGGCTGCCCTTGTCGCAAATCCGGAAGCTGCAGCCAGGCTCTTGATGGGTCTCCCTAGACGGGAGCACATCTGGCCGGCGCTGAAGACACTGCACTGGCTGCAATAGCATACCGAATTCACTTTAAGGTGCTGGTACTTACCTTTAAAGCCCTATATGGTCTGGGTACAACATACCTGAGGGACTGTCTTTCCCCATACATACCCCAGAGAGCACTACCGTCGGGATCACAACATCGACTAATTATTCCAGGCCCTAAGGATGCCAGGCTCACTGTTACCAGAGCCAGGACATTTTCAGTGGCGGCTCCTCTGTGGTGGAATGAGCTCTCAGAGGAGATCAGGGCCCTGCGGGACCTTGCACAGTTCCGCAGGGCCTGCAAGACGGAGCTCTTCCACCAGGCTTTCAATTAGGAGCTGCCACCACTACTATCAACGACCACGAATATTAACACCTATGGCAAGGGGCTGGCCCTGCATTGAGATCGAGCCACACTACTGTGGGAAGCCAAAATACTGCTGAATGGAGAGTTTAGTATTATGTCTGATAGTACGCCTTTAAAACTTTTGTAAGAATGACCATCATAATGAGCACTTTAATTGTTATTTGTTATTGCATGATGTTTTAACTGTTTTTATATGTTTTACCATGACTTGGCATATGGTGCCGATAACTGTGAGCCACCCTGAGCTCGTCCATGGGGAGGGCGGGATATAAATCCAAAAATAAAAATATTTTTTTTAAAAATGTTATGGGCACAGCTGATGCCTGCCATCATGTCTAGAACACCTGGGTCCAAAATAAACTTTGGAATAGTGAGAAGCACTTTTAAATTTTACTTATTTGGGAAAAATGTACTTATACATGCTCTGCTTTACTCATGAATGGGTAGATTCACAAATAATTAGGTTCACTGGGGGAATGCTGTGCACAGGAACACCTAACAGGGAAGATGCTGTGTAGCACATGCATCAGCTAATTCATTTAAATAGATGGTATGGCATGCATTTCATGTATCTGCTGATTCGCGTCTGCGCACTTAACCATGACACCAAATGTATGATCGTATGCCTTTAAAACTTTTGTAAGGACCATCGTGATGAGCACTTTAATTGTTATTTGTTATTGTATGATGTTTTAACTGTTTTTATATGTTTTATCATGACTTGGCACGTGGTGCTAATAACTGTGAGCTGCCCTGAGCCTGTCCACGGGGAGGGCGGGATATAAATCCACAAATAAATAAATATGTGTCTATATTTAAACTATATTCTGGAGGGGCCCGTGGCTCAGCAGGAGAGCCTCTGCTTGGCATGTAGAAGATCTGAGGTTCAATCCCCAGCGGCATCTCCAGTTAAACAAGGACCAGGTCATGGAGGATAGGAAAGACCCCCGCCTGAGACCCTGGAGAGCTGCTGCCAGTCTGAGTGGACCAGACCGACTTGGGCGGACTGCGGGTCTGGTTCAGCCTCAGGCTGCAGAGAAGAGCAAGAGTCTAGGAGCACCTGTTGGAATTGCAAGCTGCTTGCACTTCAGCCATTACAGAGTTAAATGTTGTTTGCTTGGCTGAAACATTGTATGACTTTTAAAGCCTTTCTGTTTGTATAGTTTGATTCAAAGTTACATTTGAAAGTATTTGTCTTATGTATAGAAAACCTGTGATTTAGTGTTTGTACTATGGTGTACTTTAATGTTAAAACTAATAAAAATGTTTTGGTTTAAAAAAAAATGTTGTTTGTTAGCAAACAGGATGTTACCTTGCAAAATGTATTCAAGGGCGGGAAAGTTTGTGGGAGTTGTTTATCCTAATGAAGTGACCTGTAACCTTTGTATTGGTCAACTAGCATCTTGTTTGTAGAAATGCTTTGATCTAGCATTCATGTATTCACAAGTTTATGGCCCTTTGTGTGAACCAAAGGGTAATTCTCTTCTAGAAGCCAAGAGAGGTAGAAAGATGTAGCTGTTAGCATATATTACTGAAAGTGACTGTAAGCATGTAACCTTTTATTTTATTTCTTTTTAACCAAAGTACCATACCCATGTTTTGTTTTATAGTAAAGATCAATGTTCCCTCTAAGCTGTGGAGTCTTGTGAGCAAAAATTCTACTTTGTGAGCTCCTGGCATTAAAGTCGTGAATGACCGTTTTGGCTACTGCATTAACTAGTTTGCTCTGGAGCCCTCCTTCCTGAGCGAAGGCAAAAATGTGTGAGCCGGAGGCGAAAAAACTGTGAGCTAGCTCACACTAACTCAGCTTAGAGGGAACACTGGTAAAGATATTTTTCTTTGACTAAGCGTGGCTCTTGTGTTTGCAATGCAAACATCGACCCTGAATTAAGAATCCCGACAGCACCTCCAAGACTTGACAGAATAGCTGGCAGGGTCGCTTTCTCACTAAGGCGGCTTGGTGTGTCCGTATCGGTGCGCTGCGTATGCAGCGCACCGATACGGACACACCAAGCCGCCTTAGTGAGAAAGCGACCCTGCCAGCCAGTGGGTGTCTACAGTTCCGTTTGTGATGCCGTTTTTCTATCTCTATGTGGCCAATGGAACTCCGGAGAAGGGCTGGGCGCTTCGGATGGCCAACGACCCGACGGGCTACGTCGAGGGGGGTTCCACCGGGCGGGGACCCTTTGCCCGGAAAGCCAGAGGCGCCCGCGCCCTGGTGCCTGAGCCTGCACCGGATCCCTCCGACGCAGCCGCCGGGCGCTCGGCAGCTTTCCGCCCCGATCCTCCGTCTGGCATCCCGCGGCGGGGGCGGCCCGACGCCACCCGGGATCTCAGCGCCCCGGGGCCCCTCCCCCCCTGCCCGGCTCCTCAGGCGCCTCCTCCCTGCAGGCGGAGCCGGCGACGGAGGCGTCCCGAAGGGC
>NW_015164191.1:1024473-1027796 GCF_001447785.1 Gekko japonicus
GGCCGCCAATGTTCCCTCTAAGCTGAGTTAGTGTGAGCTAGCACAAAGTTTTTTAGCCTCTGGCTCACACATTTTTGTCTTCGCTCAGGAAGGAGGGCTCCAGAGCAAACTAATTGATGCAGCAGCCAAATTGCTCACTCACAACTTTAATGCCGGTAGCTCACAAAGGAGAATTTTTGCTCACAAGACTCCGCAGCTTAGAGGGAACATTGCCAGCCACCCGTTCCTTAGAGGAGATGGCTGCTTCCGAAGCCGGACTGTACGGCCGTCTGCCTTGCAGCGTGCGAGCTCCCCAAGCTCCGTCTCGGCCAGGCTCCCACCCCGACCTCAGATCGCCAGGGATTTTCCAAGCCGGAGCTGGCAACCCTCGGCCAAGCCCCCCCCCCCCACGGGCGCGCCCCCCCGCATGCCTGCGGAGCCCCTTTTCAAGAGAGCAGCGCCCAAGGGCTCCCTGTTAGTAAGCCCAAGAGGGTGGAGCGCCCACCCAATGCCTGGGGGTGGGGGGAGAGGGGCGACAATCGGCCTGAAGAGGACTGGTTGGAGGGACGTCTGGTTGCCAGCTTTGGGGCGGGAGATTCCTGGGGAGGGGAGGGTTTGTGGACAGAAAGGGCCCTCAGTAGCATCACCCACCTACAGGTGGAAGGGTGGAGATCTTCTGGAATTACAACTGATTCCCAAACTGCCTAAATGGCTCTGTTATTTGTTTGTTTGTCTGTTTGTTCACTCCCCTTCTCCTGGGCAAAATGGCTGCAGTTTGGGAGGTGGACTAGGTGGCATTATATCCTACCAAGGGCCCTGCCCTTCCGAAATGCCATTCTTCCGGGCTTCACCCTCAAATGTCCAGGTATTTCCCAACCCAGAGTTCTCAACCCTAGGTAGAGTGCCCCAGAGTCCACCCTCCAGGGCAGCCATTTCTGCCAGGGGATCTGTTCACTGCAGTCTGGAAATCAGTTATGAATCTGGACGGTCTCCATGCCTCACCTGGAGGTTGGCAGCCTTGCGTAATAGATCGCTGGCTTTGCAGAAAGAGGCCTCTCTTCGCTCCATCTCCAGGAATTTCCCCACCTGGTGTTGGCAACCCTGATATGGACCCTCCCTTGAGCGCCTTGCACCTCTTGCCACCTGCAACCCTGCCTTGTTTTTGGGGGAAACAAAAGGCAACATTGCAATTAGGTTATGGCCCCCTCTAGTGCACGGAGGCAGTACTAGTCTTTGGGGGGGGGCATATTGGCTAGGGGTTAACCAGGGAAGCCAGCGTGGCCCTGTGCCAGGGAGAGTGGCAGAAAGTTTGGGGGGAAAGACCAATGCAAGGGGGCATTTACGTTAAAAGACGAACACGCATGCACCACCGTGGTCAACCAAAAGGCTCTGTTCAAGCTTACGCTAAGCCGTCTTCCACTTACGATGAGCCACAGCCAGTGCGGTGGTCAGAGTGTCAAACCCACCTCTGGGAGGCCCAGGTTCAAATCCTCACTCGTGCCGTGGACTCTCTCTTGGGCTAGTAATTCTCTCAGCCTAACCTGCCTCACAGGGGTGTTGTGAGGATGGAATGGAAGAGAGGAGAATGATGCTGAGTCATTCCGGGCCCCCACTGGGAGGACAAATCAAGCAGACCACTGGTATTCAGAAGTTTACTGCTTCTTCGTGTGGAGTTTCTCTTTTGATACCGGGGCTAGTTCTAAATGCAGGCAAAGAGAAGAATCAATAAGATTAATCAACAGCTGAATCCAGCCAACAAATTAAAGCACACATAATAAAACTACATTTTAAAACCATTTAACACCCCCCCCAACACACACACACGCATTCTAGCTGTATCTGAAGAAGTGAGTGATGAGTCATGAAAGCTCCTACCTGGCCATGAATTTTTTTCGTCTTTAAGGTGCTTCTGGACTCTTGCTCTTTCCTAAGCACAGAAAAACGTCAGAAGAGCCCTGCTGAATCAGACCAGTGAGAGTCCATCTAGTCCATCATCCTGTCTCACACAGTGGCCACCCAGTTCCTCTGGACCACCAACAAGAGAGCAGAGAGGCTGAGGCCTTCCCCTGAGGTTGCATCCTGGCGCTGGCATTCAGCGGCTGACTGCCTCTGAACATGGAGGTTCCCAAAGTCACCATAGCTAGAGGCCACAGATACACCTATCTCCGTGGATCTGACGAATTCCCTTTTAGAACTATCTATGCTTGTGGCCATCACTACACCCTCTGGCAGTGAATTCCACACTTTAACCTCTGTGTAAAGAAACATTTCCTTTTGTCCACCCCTGAATCTACGGCTCCTCTCCATCATTGGATGCCTTTAAGCTCGAGCATTTTGGGAGAGGAAGAAAAATTTATCTTTTTCAACTCTCTCCACTTCATGCATAATTCTATAAACCTTTATCATGTCCCCCCAGCACCATTTTTTAAAAAAGCACCCCAGGGGCAGGTGGAGGAAATGCCTACCACTGGGACATGGTCAGGGAAGATGGCTGCTGTGGGGGCGGGGGAAGGGTCCGAATTTCCCAAAGCTCCATCATAAAACAGGTTTTGAGAAAGATCATACAAAAACAAAACAAAACAGGGAAACTCCCAAGAGGTAGAGGAATGCCAAGCAGTCAATGAATGAATAAACATTTATTTAATTAATTCATTTGCACTCCCTTTTTCTCCCCCTTGGGAATCCCCAGTGGCTTACATCCTTCTCCTTGCCTCTATCCTCACGACAACCCTGTAAGGTAGGTTAGGCTGAGAGAGTGGCTGGCCCTGGGTCACCCAGCACGCATCCATGGCAAGGGTGAGATTTTGAACCTGGCTCTTTGTCAGCTATGCTGCCATGGGGGTTGGGATGTTCTTTCAGTGTCTGTGTAAATTGCTTTTGCATTCCTGTCTCTTGCTTTGCGCTGTAATGCTTATCTCTGAAGACATACAGGAGGTGATGTGTGTTGTCTGCCAACTGTGGGAGCAGAACAATTCCCAGCTTCGCATAGTAACACTTGCCGGCTCAAGCCCACGTGCAGGAGGGTGCCTAATTGGCCAGCGCAGGGGAGGGGGGTGCATACGAATGCCCTATATCTCATTAGGTTCAATAGGCAATGGTTATTCTTAACAGTGACTGTGTTAATGCATCTATGGCTCTTCAATAAAAGTATAACCTTTCCAAGAAGTGTGTACTCCGTTGTTGGCTGTGGGTTCTGACACTCTTCCACATCTGAGTCCAACACTACGCCACCCCCAACAGTACTGAACTCGGGGCAGATGACCCCCACAGAAATTGCCTGCTGAGTTTGGTAAGCATTTTGTCCCTATAAAGTACAGTATAAGTTGTCCTTTAGTATCCGTGTA
>NW_015164191.1:1027821-1033511 GCF_001447785.1 Gekko japonicus
TAGGGAAGCTAGAAGGCCGGAACACGACACTTCAAGTGCAGGCCTGTAGTGTGTATGTGTGTAGAAAAGCATCCATGGCAAGAATTCTTACATCCTGAATAGTTTGAGATACGTTCCTGAAGAAGAATGCGCACTGGCTTCTGTAAAGGAAAGTCATGCTCTAGAAATCTTTTGCAGTGCTCAGCAGTGGAGAATTAGAACATCAATTCCATCCTGTCTGTTTGTGGCCTGTTGAAATGTATGTATTTACGTATTCATTTTTACACTTATGCCGCGCCCCGCCCCACCACTGGGTCACAGGGCTTGGGGCAGCTCACATCCAATAAATAATTTATAAATAAAGATAAAACATACTTACAAAAACATGAAACTCCAATCCATAAGATACCACTCTAGCTCAGGCATCAGAATAAAACGTAATCATTTGACAACCAACACACCAGAGAGCTGTTAGAAAACAAAAACAACCACCACCACCACCACCAGGCAGCTCTACTAAAAGGTGGTAGAAAACCACCCTCGACCATCCTCCCTAAAAAGCCTGGTGGAACAACTCTGGCAGAGCAATAGGCCCTGTGGAAGCAAGAAAGATCCTGCAGGCAGGGCCCAGGTCTCTTTGGATGTTTCGGCTGACATTTCAGATTTGAATATTCTTGGTGAAAGTATTCTCAGAATTCAGCACAAGTGTAAACTGATGCGTGGGGAGGGCGGGGGTACAAACAAACATTACGGGGAAAGACTTTGTTGGCTGACCTGGAAAGAAGTCCTGAGCTGTCGACCCAGCGTGTGGCTGCGAGAAGAGACAAATTTGGTGCTAAGGACTGTTAGGAGACAAAGCCAGAAGAAGAATAACCTGGCTCTGAAGGAGGTCTAGGATATGATTGTGTTTGGAATATTGTAAATGGTCAAAATATCACATTAAGACAAAGATCGAATGTGGCCAGATAACTGCATAGGATCATATGCAAAATACCACATATGATCAAGAGATCTGTAAAAAGAATATTGCTGATCTGGGAAAGGCACAGGAAAGCAATTCAGTGGTTGGGACATTTTCCCTATCCTATGAGGAGAGGCTAAGGAATTTGGGACTTTTCAGTTTGGGGGTGGGGAGTTGTATAGAAATATTGATTTCTAAAAATCTCCTGCCTTCTCCTGTGATGTCTTTCTGATAACATGCTGTGTCTTGTTTCCTGTTGAAGCCAAATGGCCTGTCCATTTGGCCAGAGAAACTTTATAACCATGCCATATAACCACACAATCTTTCACACCTCTAAGGAAAGAGGCAGACCTGATGGCCCCCGCCTCTGCCTCGCATGCGACAAGTCACGTACTAAATGAAGTAGCTAGAAGCTGGGTCACCTGACTGCAGGAGTTCCCAAACTTCTGGCCTATCCCCACACGTAGCTATGACAACCAACAATTGGGCACATCCCCTGTCTGCTCCTGATTGGCTGATGGCCATGGCTAGTCATGATTAGATTGGGATTTAATTGTTTGATCCCAATGAGAGACAGAGTCTCTTGCTTCTTGCTCTCTGTTCCGGCTCTCTGCTTGTTTTATTGCACCTGGAAATGCTGTCCTTTGAAGAGACAAAGGACTGCTTTGTGACTTAAAGCACATGGAGTGCAAAGATGGGATTTCCCTTCAAAATCCCTTGGTGCTACTTGGATTATCACAATGGACAATTTTGGACTGTTTGGATGCTCCTGAACTTGGTAAATATGTATCTTTTACTGTGTAGTTAAGGCAAATCCCCTTAGGCTTGTTATTTTGTAAACTCTGGTAGTCTATGCTAAGCTCTGTATTGAATAAAGATCCTCCTGATTGTTAAATGGTCTCTGATGTTGTTCCGTGAGTTCCAAGTCTAAATCTTGTAGCCTTCTGCTCACCATTCAAGCTACCTTTGTAAGGGTAAAAGTGTGCATCTCTGAGTGACTTGCTAATGTGTTAAGCCCTAGATGCCAGCCGAGAGTTTTTTATCTCTGCTCTGAGCTGGAGGGGAGTCTAGTTAAAAGAGGTTCTGGTGGCACATTGTTCTGAAATCCAGAGAGGGTATAGCCTACCTCTTGGGTTGTTGTTTAATGTACTGTAAAAGTACAGGGTTCCCACCCATCCCTGGACAGGCTTGGGTGGGCAAATACCTGTACAGGAGGTGACTCAGGGACATTCTTGAGGTTTACCATGTTATTTATGGTATGGCAAAAAAGGACAGAGAGAACTCCACACACACACACACACACACACACACACACACGACTGTAGCACTCTGGGTTTCCAGTGAAGTTGACAGATGTTTGGTTTTTAAAAATAAAAATAGAGGTTTTATTCAGTAAAAAGAAAGTTGGATCCAAAACCTTTAAAGTTCATCTTCAGTTCTCTAAACAGATTATACAAATAGATTCAGGTAGGTGGCCACGTGGTTCTGAAGCAACAGAACAAAGTTTGAGCCCAGTGGCACCTTGAAGACCAACATTCATACAAAAGCTTATGCCCAGAATTAAACTTTGTGTTTCTCCAAGGTGCCACGGGGCTCAAACGTTGTTCTGAATTATACAAATGTTACTACGTTCAATTCACCATCCTCCTCCGAATAACATTCCATTGAACAAAGTTATCCAACTCTGACAACTCTGAGAAAGGTACACATACCTTCAGTTTCTCCAACCAGCCCTTTTTCTTTGGAGCGATCTTCTCTTTCCAGTCTCTAGCAAAGGCTAAACTTGCAGAGATTAAAACAAAATCTACAGGATCATAGAAAAAGGAGGAGGAGGAGGAGATTGGATTTATACCCCACCCTTCACTACCTGAAGGAGTCTCAGAGCGGCTTACAAACTCCTTCCCCTTCCCCTCCCCACAACAGACACCCTGTGAGGTAGGGTGGGGGGAGGTGGGGCTGAGAGAGCTCTGGCAGAAACTGCTCTTTTTCAAGAACAGCTCTGACAGAACTATGGCTTGCCCAAAGTCATCCAGCAGCAGCAAGTGGAGCATTAGCGTCCGTGCACTTAACCACTACACCAAACTGGCTGAGAAGAAAGGTTCCATAATTCAACAGGAGATGTTGAGGGGAGAAAGGTAACTCGAGAAGTAATTCTAGAAATTCCTCGAGAAGTAATTCTAGAAATCATTGCCCAGTGTTCTTCAAAGCTGGTGATCTTTGGATTCCCGGCCAGCAAAAGGAAGTTGTGCTTAATGTCTAAACGGAACTTCCTAGTCTAGAGGCAGTGTACCTGGTGTAACAATAGGAAGTATTGTTACTGAGTCAGATTGAGGTGACGAGAGAGGAGGTCCTAAAACTGATAGACAACTCAAAAACTGATAAATCACCAGGCCCAGATGGTATACATCCGAGAGTTCTGAAAGAACTCAAATGTGAACTTGTGGATCTCCTGACAAAAATATGTAATCTTTCCTTAAAATCTGCCTCCATTCCTGAGGACTGGAAGGTAGCAAATGTCACTCCCATCTTTAAAAAGGGTTCCAGAGGAGATCCGGGAAATTACAGGCCAGTCAGTCTGACGTCGATACCGGGTAAATTGGTGGAAAACATTATTAAGGAAAGAATTAGTAGGCACATAGATGAACAAAACCTATTGAGGCAGACTCAGCATGGGTTCAGTAAGGGAAGATCTTGTCTCACAAACTTGTTAATGTTCTTTGAGGGGATGAACAAACATGTGGACAAGGGGGATCCAATAGATATTGTTTACCTTGACTTCCAGAAAGCTTTTGATAAAGTTCCCCATCAAAGGCTCCTAAGTAAGCTCAAAAATCATGGGATCAAAAACTGGCTAATTAATAGAAAACAGAGAGTGAGTACAAATGGGCAGTTCTCTCAGTGGAGGGGGGTAAGCAGTGGGGTACCGCAGGGATCAGTACTTGGTCCACTGCTTTTTAACTTGTTCATTAATGATTTGGAGTTGGGAGTAAGCAGTGAAGTGGCTAAATCTGCGGATGATACGAAGTTGTTCAGGGTGGTGAAAACCAGTGAGGATTGTGAGGCACTCCAAAGGGATCTGTCAAGGATGGGCAAGTGGGCGTAGTAGATAACTCACTGAAAATGTCGAGACAGTGTGTGACTGCAATAAAGAAGGCCAATGCTATGCTGGGGATTATTAGGAAGGGTATTGAAAACAGATCAGCCAATATAATAATGCCCCTATATAAATCAATGGTGAGACCTCATTTGGAATACTGTGTGCAGTTCTGGGCACCACACCTTAAAAAGGATATTATAGCTTTGGAAAAAGTGCAGAAAAGGGCAACTCGAATGATAAAAGGGTTGGAACACTTTCCCTATGAGGAAAGGTTAAAGCGCTTAGGGCTCTTTAGCTTGGAGAAAAGACGACTGAGGGGTGACATGATCGAGGTTTATAAGATTATGCATGGGAAAGAGCAGGTAGAGAAAGAGGTACTTTTCTCCCTTTCTCACAATACAAGAACCCGTGGGCACTCCATGAAATTGCTGAGCGGTCGGGTTAGAACGGATAAAAGGAAGTACTTCTTCACCCAAAGAGTGATTAACACATGGAATTCACTGCCACAGGAAGTGGTGGGTGCTACAAGCATGGACGGCTTCAAAAGGGAATTAGATAAGCATATGGAGCAGAGGTCCATCAGTGGCTATTAGCTACAAGGTATAGATAGGGACTCTGGGGCAAGTGATGCTCTGTCATCTTGGTGCTTGGGCGGGTCAACAGTGGGAGGGGGCTTCTAATGTCCTGGCCCCACTGCTGGACCTCCTGATGGTACTGGTATTTCTGGCCACTGTGTGATACAGAGTGTTGGACTGGATGGGCCTTTGGCCTGATCCAACATTGGCATCTCTTATGTTCTTAAGTATACCTGGCATAACGATTTCTGGTGTAACAATAGGAAGGTGGTCTCTAGCTTCCATTCCCTGCTTCTAGACCTTCCTGGGGGCTTGTGCAAAACAGGCTGCAAGATAGCCTGGGACCTCACTTCCAAAATCTTCTGCTTCTTAGGGTTGCCAACCTCCAGGTGGTGGCCGGAGATCTGGGATTACAACTGATTTCCAGGCAACAGAGGTCAGTTCCCCTGGAGAAAACAGCCACTTTGGAAGATGGACCGTATGGCATTTGACTGCTCTGAAGCCCCTCCCCTCCCCAGACCCCACCCTCATTAGGCTCCGCCCCTCAAATCTCCTGGTACTTCTCAACCCAGAGCTAGCAGCCCTACTAAGACTCGGTGGGCCTTTGACTTGGTCCAGCATCGTCCTTCCTGTGTTCTAGTAACCCCCCTCCACCCCTGTTGCTGCCTGCAGGTAGGGTTGCCAAGTGAATTTTACTCACCGGCAGGGGAGCCTCGCTGTGCTCCGGGAGCCGTCCCACGTCGTGTGTGTGCGCGCACAAAGCGCGCACACACCACCAGGACATCACCAGAAGTGACGTGCGACGTCGATCACGTTGAGGGCGTGGCCCTGATCGTCGGAGGGAAAACCATAGAGTTTTCCCTCCAAAGATCAGGGCCACGCCCCCAATGTGATCGACGTGGTTGCGTCACCTCTGGTGACGCAGCCATGCTGCGCTTCAGGGGGCGGAGTTCCCCCCGGGGCCCAATTCCATGGTGGCGGAAATTGGGCCTCCAAAGCTGGGGTTTACCCACCCCCCGCCCCCACTTGGCAGCCCTACCTGCAGGGGGGGGGGAGACACAGCTGTCCCTCAAGAAGC
>NW_015164191.1:1033524-1039319 GCF_001447785.1 Gekko japonicus
GTGGGGGGGGGGGGGGGGAGTCTCGCACTGTCAAAATATTGTTGTTTTACCATCGCTGTTCAGAATGGGGAAAGCACGTCTGTTTTTAACAAAGTTGAACAACAGGTGCCGGTTGCCGTTTTAAGCATTTGTCGAAACAACCTGTTAGGCTATCCTTCTGTTTCCGTGGGCTCCCCCCCCCCTTCAATATTTGTATATTCTTGTGAGAGAGTTTCCAATGTAAACAACAACAAAAAAAGGTAAAGAGCATAGTGTAGATAAGCTTTCAAATTGTTATGTGGCATTTTGCCCACATATCTGTCAAGTGAAAGGTTAGAATTTTCACTCTTCTGAGGAAAACATACCAATTAGCAGCCGGCCGATCCTGTGGCGAGCTTCAAGCTGCGGGGAAGAGTTTGACATATTTGCAGACATTGTCCGTGCCATCGGTGGTCACGTATTTTGAGGATTAATCTTTGAAAGGACGCAGGCCAGGTGGTGCCAGCATGACGGAAAGGGCCGTGGCTCAGTGGCAGAGTATCTGCCTGGCATGCAGAAGGTCCCAGGCACAATCCCTCTTATCTACCATTTTAAAAAAAGCTCAAGCAATGAGAAAGACCTCTGCCTGAGGCCCTGGAGAGCAACTGCCAGTCTGAGTAGACTATATAGATCTCGATGGAGAGATGGTCTGATTCAGTGGAAGGCAGCTTCCTGTGTTCATGTGATGTTGGTAGGCCTTAAGTAGAACATATGAACATCAGAAGAGCCCTGCTGGATCAGACCAGTGGTCCATCTAGCCCAGTGTCCTGTCTCACACAGTGGCCAACCAGTTCCTTTGGAGGGCCAACAACAGGGCAGAGAGGCCAAGGCCTTCCCCTGATAAAGACATCAGAAGAGCCCTGCTGGATCAGACCAGGGAGGGTCCATCTAGTCCAGCCTCCTGTCTCACACAGGGGCCAGCCAGTCCCTCTGGAGGGCCAGCAACAGGGCAGAGAGGCCGAGGCCTTCCCCTGAGAAGGACACCAGAAGAGCCCTGCTGGGTCAGACCAGTGAGGGTCCATCTAGCCCAGCGTCCTGCCTCACACAGAGGCCAACCAGTTCTTCTGGAGGGCCAACAACAGGGCAGAGAGGCCGAGGCCTTTCCCTGATAAGGACATCTGAAGAGCCCTGCTGGATCAGAGTAATGGTCCATCTAGTCCAGCATCCTGTCTCACACAGTGGCCAACCAGTTCCTCTGGAGGGCCACCAACAGGTCATAGAGGCTGAGACCTTCCCCTGATGTTGCCTCCTGGCTCTGGGACTCAGAGGTTTAGTGCCCCTGAATGTGGAGGTGTCCCTCAGACACCATGGCTAGTAGCCATAATATGCTCCTGTGATAGCATGAACATCAGCATATTTGTTTAGGCATGAAAGCTGTTGGTTTGAATGGGGCTTACTCCACAATGAGTATATTAAAGACTGCAGTGCAGGTCCCGTGTTAGGCTTGCCAACTTTCAGGTGGGTTGAAAGGAAGCAAAACAACCGTGATGTATTATGCCAGAGAAAAAGTTCTTCACAGACTTATAAGTTCTTTTCCAATATCTAATTTACTAGGAGCAATTCAAACGCCATCAACACCACAACAGACTATGCATATCACATCCCGTTTCATATACAAACTTTATCAAAGTGGGTAGTGTTGAAATTCTTATATAATTTTAATCCATTTGGTAAACACTATAGTCATATCTCATAGTAACATTCATCAAATCCACACTAGTGTTGGACTCTGTGGCATCACATCCCCACAGAGGTCCCTCCCCCCCACACTCCCCCCCCCCAAATCTCCAGGGATTTCCCAATCTGGAGTTGGCAACCCTACACCCATCCCAGTGGCAAAGTTCAGAGTGTGCATATCTCATGGTTTTTGTACCTCTGTCTCAGCAGAAGGTGAAGAGGAGGGAATTCCATCAAGTGGTCTCCGGCCCTGCCTTCAGCCTCCCTAACTCTTCCACCCCTCCCTGCACCAGATTGGGACCCCAAATCTATGTCACTGACATAGCACAGCAAGTGACGTCATCATGCCGGTGTCTTCTGGGTTACACTCTGGGTAAAAACTCTATGGTAAAACTGGCTTCTGTCATAGAGTTTTTGCCCAAATACCAGAGTGTCACCCAGCAATGGCTGATGTGATGATGTCACTTCCTGTGTGATGCCAGCAATGTGGCCTAAGCTGCCTTCTTTCTACTGGTAAGTCCTGCCCGCCGGCCTGCTGATCAACAGCTAGGGGGGCAGGGTCTGGCAGCGGGGAACCCCTTCCTCCACTGGGTGGCCTGGCAACCCTAGTGCAGTGAGGAGATTATGGCGCATTACTTTCACTCTGGCACTTGGAAAAATCTACCCAGAGACCTCTGCAGAACCAGTGGTCGTCCAGGCACTGGTCATCTCTTGACCCTTGCACACTAATCCAGCCATCCCCACAAAACGTCCACTTGCTGCCTGAGCGCTGTCATGTCACATCCCCAGCGCTCGTGGCAGACTAGCAACAGAACCCTAAGCGGAGCTCCCAGCCTTCTAAACCCACGGACTTCAATGGGCTTAGAAGAGTCTACAGGCGGTCCTGCCTTGGCTTTTCCCTCTGTGGTTTTAGCAAACCCAGGCTGGGACAGAAATCCCCCTCTGCATTGCCTGCTGTTTTCGCTCCCTTTGATCACTGGGGCTTTGTTGTACACTCTGCATAGATTTATGGCCGCTTTATGGCCATTCTGGGGTGACTTGGCAGTCAGTACGCCTGGGGTATTTGAATGTGGTTTTGAGCTGCACCTTTTCCTCAGTGTTGAGAAAATGTGGGGCAAATGCCAGATGCAGAACCAGCCTAATTTTGTTTAGGATTGTGCTATAGGTAACAACGTTCCGTGTGCTTTGGTGTTTAGTCATGCCGGCCACATGACCACGGAAATGTCTTCGGACAGCGCTGGCTTTTCAGCTTTGAAACGGAGATGAGCACCGCAACCCTAGTCGGATTCGACTGGCTTTCAAGCAAGGGAACCTTTACTTTACTTTTTATAGGGAACCCCAGAGTGTCGAGTTCTTCAGCAGCTTTCCTATCGTTGCTTCCAAAGGCAAAGGCAGAGAGACTCTTCCCTCATTACATTTTTCAATGGATGCAAGACAGTTTAAATACACATCTCAAAACAGAAAGTATGAAAATGGCCAATGTGAGGTTACCAAGCCCAGGTAGGGAATTTCCTGAAAATCTGGGGACAAAGCTTGTGGAGGATGGGATTTGGGGAGGAGCAGAAACCTCAGTAGGGTATAATGCCGTGGAGGCCACCCTCCAAAGCAGCCATTTTCTCCAGGGCAACTGATCTCTGGGCGATCTCCAGGGCCCACCTGGAGGTTGGCAACCCTAGGCCAATGAGTATCTGACCGGGAGCCCAGTTTGTCTGGCAAGTGTATGGCAGGCCTGAGTTTATCCAGCATAATGGCAGACACTGAAAGAACCCTCTGCACCAAGCACCGTGTGATAACTTTTAATGCCTTTTCCCCACCATTGATTTTTCAAACAGATTTCCGAGCCTGGCTTTATTACTGGCACATCCTTTTGTTGACATAATCCACACTCTTCATTATCTCATTATAGTCCTCTATCTTGTTGTTTGCTAAGCACTAATAATGTCTTTCATGTGTATGCGCGTGTTTTCCAAATAAACAAACAGTAGGTTTCTTGACCCGTCCCTGGGAAAGTTGAGACTTTCATTACATTAACAGAATTGAACAGTTGTGGCCACCCTCTTAATAGACTTTGATTCTGCTGCGATATCTAATCTTGTTACCAGATGTTGTCCTCCACATCCGTCTTCACACGGCAAAGCACTTTGTACACTCTAGAAAGGGAAAACCCGGTTTGCTACCAAAATATACAGTCGCTAGCCAATTGCAAACACTCAAAAGCCACTAGAAATGGACCTGTGCGAGACATGCATTTCCCAACATGTCTCTGTCGCAATCACTTTACAGTTTCACACTTAAAAGCAGGGCCGGCTAACCCACTAGGGGAACTAGGCATTCGCCTAGAGTGCCGGGCCCTGGATGGGGCGCCGAACTGTGCACCCCCGCCAAAAGCCCGCACACCATTGCTGCTCCCAGCTGGGTGGCATGGGGGCGCGAAAGGGGAGCGCAAGGCTGCCTCACCTTCCCCCTCCGCCCGGGGTCAGCTTTTGTAAATCCTAACACTTTGTTTTGGGTGCCCGGAAACCTCACCGCCTCCTCCTCACTCGCCTAAGGTGTCTGCCCTCAGTGGCAGCAGCAACAACAACTCCCAATCCAGCTCCTGCACCTCTGTCTCTTCACGCCGCCTTTGCAATTGCAATGCACCAACTTTGAGCTTCTCATTCTCGAGCTCGGGAGATCTTGCTGCTGCTGCCACGGCTCCAGCGGGGGCTCCCAGCAGCCACTGAGCTCGCACCAAATAGCTCTGCTTTGGCACTTGCAACAGTCTCGCCTCTCCCCCCTCCCTTCTCCCCTCCCACCGCCTGGCTGTTTTCTTAAAGGGGTCAGTGCCGCTTCAAAAGCGCCCTTGGAGTCACCCGTGACATCTGCTTGGCTCGGGCTCGCTCCTCGAGGGGAGATTTGTCCAAAAAATTAAAATGCAAGTGAATACAACCTCCACCCCAGATCCTCTTGGCAATCAGATGCATCGCGGCTGCGGTCCTAAGAGGGCACTTTCCTGGGAGTGAGTCCCATGGGATGACGAGGGACTTCCTTCCAAGTAAACCTGCAGCGGATGGGGGGCCAACGGGAGGGGAGGCAGCTGAGGGAGGGCCGGCTGGTCCGGGGGGAGTGCGCGGGCTTGACCCGGGACCTCTCCAAAGGGGAGAGAAGTTGGACTTCCTTCTCTCCAGGCCCCGCCTGGAGATTGGCAACCCCGTAATTGGGCATGCACATGGGGCGCCAGAAGGTAGCCCTGCCTAGGGCACAAAAAAACCTTGGGCCAGCCCTGCTTAAAAGTATCTTGGAGTGACAGTAGATAGGAAAGCAGCCCTTGCCATTGTTTAATCATGCAAAGGCTGGATTCACAAGCAAAATATCAAATGTGGGGGTCTAATAGGAACCTCCAAAGTGTAGAAGAAGGAGAGTAAAAGAAGGAGAGATTTTCATCTCTTCCACAGGTATTTTTCTTCCAAAGTCCCCCCAGATAATTCTTTAATGAAGTAACCATATACCCACTGGAGAGCCTTGCGCTCCGCCGATCAAAATCTACTGGTTATCCCTTGCCCAAGGGATGTTCGCCTAGCCGTGACCAGGGCCAGGGCTTTCTCAGTCCTTGCCCCCATCTGGTGGAACATGCTCCAGCTTGAAATCAGGGCCCTGCGGGACTTATTATAGTTCCGCAGAGCCTGTAAAATGGAGCGGTTACGCCAGGCCTTTGGCTGATGTGATGAACGTCCAGTCACCTTGCCTCCTGTGCAAAGTGGCCCATGATTACCATTGATCCAGCTGCTGGGGCTAATATCAAAATGCCTGTCGCCATTTAATTGTAATCTAAATTTGTTTTAAACTGAATGTTTTAATATCTGACAACTAATGTTGATGAAATGTTTTTTTTTTAATAATTTTTATTGAATTTTCAAACGTTAATAAACAGATACAAAACAAAAAATAAACACAAAACCCACCACCTACCAACACCCATACAGGTCTATGACTATTTTGATACCTAAATCAGCCTCTATCATTGGTTAATTTTGAATCATCATCCTTTTCACTCTATTCTTCTCATGCACTCCTTCTCCTGGGTAACTACAATTAACATAGAATTTATTTCCATCCAACTT
>NW_015164191.1:1040248-1050555 GCF_001447785.1 Gekko japonicus
TAGCTCGAATCCTTCTGCTGTTTAATTTAATTTTTAGTCTTTCACAAAGTTATTTTGATTACAACCGGCCGAGTTTTTTTTACCCCGTACCTTTTAATCACGTCTCATTTTCCTCTTGCTTTCCACCGCCGCTTCAGTAATAGTTGAGGTTAAGTCCAGAGGGGGATATATCCAAGTACTTCCTGTTTCTCGAAGAGGGGTGCACCCGTGAAAACAACAAAGTTTCTTCGTGTTGCGGTATCATAACCAAAGAAAAAGAAAAACACATTAAAAAGGGTTGGTCACCGCTATGAACATGTTTGCCATGTTCCTCCAGCTTCGTCTCCTGCTTCGGGGCAACCGGCATCACCCCCCGCGATTCGCCGTCAGCGGGGGGGGGGCAGCAAGCCCCCTACAACTTCCTCTCCCTCCAGGAGTGGAAGCAGAGCTCCATCGTCGCAACGAGTGGGCCCCAAAAAGACGTAGGGAGCCAGTCGGCTCGGAGCTCGTCTGAAGCCCGACCGTATCACAGCGCCATAAACCCGGAAGTCAAATTACTATATCATGTTGATGAAATGTTGATGTTGCCTTCCCAAAGCCTGCTTGCGGGAAGGGCGGGATACCAAAGCAATCAATCAATCAATAGCCTACTCAGAAGACTGACTCCCTCCAAAGGCAGTGCCACAAGGAGCTCTCTCTCACAGCACACTGACAAAATCGGCAGTGCCCACCATTCAACCCACCTCAAAATCGGCAGTGCCCACCTCAGCCGACTCAACGCAACTTAAAACTCAAGCAACAGAACCAACCTTTCAGCAAAGACAAAACAGTCCTAATGTCTCGTCTGAAGACTGCCACGGAGGGTTGCCAACTCCGGGTTGGGAAACACCTGGAGATCTAGGGGGGCAGCCTGGGAAGGGTGGAGTTTGGGGAGGGGAGGGGCCTCAGCAGGATGTGATGCCATGCAGTCCACACTCCAAAGCAGCCCTTTCCTCTGGGGAAACTGGTCTGTCTAGTCTGGGAGATCTCCAGCCCCACCTGGCGGTAAGCAACCCTAAGGGTATTGCCATTGTTACTAAAGATTGTTGTAATGTATTAAAATAGCTTACTTGAATTGCCACATTCACTCCCTATGTTAAGCTTTGAGCTGGACGAAGGCTCCTCAGAACGGACTCACTATTGGTCGCTCCGTAACTGCGACCAATCAGAACTGTGCCAGTTCCTGAGAGGGAAAGACTCTCATTGGTTGTTATCTACACAACCTCATTGGTTGTTAATTGTAAATAGGCGTGGTTACATTAGCCCAGGAACATTTAAAAGGAGCCTAGCTCCCAATGTTAATCTGTTCTGGTTATGACTGAATTCAAGCGCTTGTTCGTATCGTTAATAAAGCTGATCACTTTGGTTGAAATCACTCTCCGGGTCTTTGTTAGCGGCGATCTAACAGTTGTCTCGGCTGTTGAAAACTTCTTTAGAAAGTGCTTTATGTGCTTTTTTAAATGTGGCAATTAGCAGCCACATTAGCTTTACCCTTGGGGTCGACATGAGTCTTGAGGAATTGCCACCAGTGTGTCCCAGAGCAAACGTGTGCCGGCATCTCTAATTCCCATATATTGGGGAGCCCAGTGATTTGGGAGCACCCAGTTAAGGCTTCCAGGTGCATGAGCTCACAGTGGTTTAAAAACATGGGCATGTTGCCCGCACTTTTGTGTTTGGGTTACCAACTCCAAGCTGGGAAATCCCTGGAGATTCGGGGTGGAGCCTGGGGAGGGCAGAGTTTGGGGAGGGTATAAGGCCCTCTAGACCACCCTCCAAAGCAGCCATTTTCTCCAGGGGAACCGATCTTGGTTGTCTGGGGATCAGCTGTAATAGCAGGAGATCTCCAGGCCTTACTTGGCAGTTGGCAACCCTGCTCTGTACGCTTGTGTAACTGCAGCAATCCGGCCTTGCTCTGTACAGCCGCCCTTTATGGGCAAGCGTTGGATTACGTGGCCCCCATTCAAGAGATCACAGTGTTAACACCCCAGATCGTGTTCCAATTAACATTTGGAATTGCTGAGGAAACGAGTACATTAAAACACGCACAGATGTATGAGTTTTAATTGAATATGCATAACAATTCAAGTTTTCCGACTGGCTTGGGGTGATTTTCTCCTTTGCTTCTGCCTCCCATCATTGTTGAGTCCATGGCTCTGGAAAAGGAGCAGACAGACGGTGTCCCTTGGACAGAGAATTGCATTTCAAACAGTGTTGTTATAGGGAGGGGATTTCCCCCTGCAATCCACTTTTTAAAAGATGTGGCCATTGATTCAGTTTATTCTCTTTTTTTCTCTTTTCAAAGAGGGATTTCTCTTCTGTTTCTCTTGGAAGAGAAATCAGTGCACCACTTTGGAATCTCAGCCCTTTCGGTTGTAGATTCAGGTGGGTGGCCGTGTTGGTCTGAAGCATGAGAACGAAGTACGGGACCAGTCAGGCACCTTTAAGACCAACAAAGCTGAACTCTGGGTATAAGTTTCGTGTGCATGCACACTTCTTCAGATACTTCAGTTGTACTATGTTACCTACTGTTAAGTCGCTCGCTTAACAAAGAAGTCGGAGAGTGATTCAGCAAGAACACAACTTTATTCTTCCACTCGAACACAACTCCAACACGGATCAACATCTGATAGCCAGAACAGCCTTTACATTGCAGCTGTCCTGCTTTTAAACATTCCCGGCTAATGTAGCCACACCCACTGTACAAATACCAACCAATAAGGTTGTTCGCTTAAGGACCAATCACGGATGTTCCCACTCAGGGAGCTTGCTAAAAGGTGATTGGTTAGTTGCTTCCTGGGCTAGTAACACGATTGGATGGATTTGGATCCTAGCCCAGGACGAAGCTTTACATTGCACTTCAATTAGATGTTTCACAACATATCATGCATTCAAGGCAATTTTGAATACACTACACCTACCATAGGGTGATGCTCTAGCAGGAGCACAGGAAAGTTTGGGAAGACCTTGCCTGCCTCTGACCATCTACAGAGTGCAATTCTGAAATTCTGCAGAACCTCCCTTCCTGCCCCTCCTCTCTTCAAATTTCTCTTTGATCAGAACAGAATTGATTAGAAACTGACTTCCTAAATTCCTAAAAGAAGGAAAAGAAAGGGGTTGTTGGATTTCAGGAAGAAATTGGGTAAAGAGGAATTCAGAGACTTTCCTAACACCCGCCAATTTAAATGACAGTTCCCATTGAGTTTCATGTGGGATTGATCAGGCATTTCTTGTACATTAATGCTGTCTATAACATTTCACAGGTACAATTTAGTCAGACTTGTATGATGGGCTTGGGTTTTCTTCGTACAATTTAGTCAGACTTGTATGATGGGCATTTGCCTCTTTTGTCAAAGGGCTTGGGTTTTCAGGTTTGCTCTCTATCAAGAGGCACCATCAATAGCCAATGTCTAAGAACTGTCTTATTCCACCTTAATTAAATGCATATTTGGGAAACTTAATTTAAAGTGCTAGCCCAGTAGGTTAGTTAATTTGGCTGTAAAGTGGAAACCCATATTGACTGATGCGAGCCACAATACTGATGTGAAATCCCGCTGAAATATACTACTTGCCGTCTTTACTGTTTGAAGTACCTGAGGTCATCAAATTGATGCTGAGGTTATTGAACTCTTAATGCAAAACTTAATTACTTAGGAATCTGTTGAATATGCATCTTTTTTTTAAAAAAACTTACCTGCTATTTTATTCTTGCAGAGAGGACGACCTCTTTTGGCCTTTGCCCCACGAGAGCCGAAATTTGCCCCACTCCAACTAAGAATGGCAGCTTTTCTGAGCTGGCAAATACTTAATGATTTACGTTTAATCTGAGTTCAAGCACCCTTCATTTGGAGCTAGACAAGGATGCATCTAATTAATATAGGCCAGCATAGTCATAATATATTCCAGGAACTTGATCAAACAATTACTTCCAGGTTAGATTACTGCTATGCATCCCACACAGGGCTGCTTTTGAAGACGGTTTGGAAGTTTCATTTAGGGATGCTCAGAATTTTGACAGAAACACTCACTCTTCGTATCCTCTTTGCGCCTGTTTGGTCAGATGCATCCTTTAAATAAGAACATATGAGAAGCCATATTGGAACAGGCCAATGGCCTATTCAGTCCAACACTCTGTGTCACACAGTGGCCAAAACCCAGGTGCCATCAGGAGGTCCACCAGTGGGACCAGAACTCCAGAAGCCCTCCCACTGTTGCCGCCCCCCCAGGCACCAAAAATACAGAGCATTACTGCCCCAGACAGAGTGCTCCATCTATACATTCTGGCTAACAGCCCCGATGGACCTCTGCTCCATTTGTTTCTCCAGTCCCCTCTTGAAGCTGTCTGTGCTTGTAGCTGCCACCACTTCTTGTGGCAGTGAATTTCACATGTTAATTACTCTTTAGGTGTTATCTGTTCTAAGCCTACTGCTCATTAATTTCGTTGAGTGCCCATGAGTTCTTGTATTCCCAAATGAGGCCAGGGACATTATGATGCTGGCTTATTTGATTTTGAGCCCCTTCCTAATAATCCCCAGCACAGCATTTGCCTTTTTTGTTGTAGACGTACAGCCCGGCAGAGATTATGGCTGTAGTTACACGGCAAGGCAATTGCGCTTTGTTCCTTATGTCATTACAACCGGAATATTTTTTCCTGAGTTGGGATGTTCGCCCCGGGGGCTCCCTCCCTCCCTCCTAACGCTGCAGCTTCAGGGACTCCTAGGGCAGCTGCCAAAGCCCGCTTGCCTGACAGCCCGCCCCCCCCCGCTTCCTCCCCAAGGAACTTTCAACGCCGCCTCCATGCCAGAACTTTTCTCCAATCAGGATGAGCGCTTGCTCACTCAAGCGCTCACAGCTGGAAGGTTCTTTTTTAAAAACATCACACAGAGTGGTCAGACGGCCCTAATCGCAATCATTGCAAAAGATGGCTGTTCAGATGGGCGAAATCGCGCATTCAAAGCGCAAGTGCCAAGAAAATACTTGATTTTTCCCGGGGGCAGGAAAACCCGGGAGCATTGCGGGAGTGAGCCCGCTTCAGCGCTGGAGGCGGATTCACCTGTTTGATCAGAAAACTTAAATGCGGGAGGGAACAGCGGCGAAACCCAATCAAAAGGTGTGACCGCGGCCTATATTGCTTATGATGTTGTTGTTGTCATCAGCAACATCTATTCTTAAAGTTACCAGAATTAATCACAGGATTATCTGGGTTTGTGGGTGAACACTAAAGGTACACAGAGACATCTAAGTTGTGGGTTTCAATTTTTTAAAAGTCACAAATGCGGTTTTCCTTTTTAATTATGTGTTTGAGTAAATGGAAGTGGCGGGAGGGGGAGGTGCCAGCAGCTGTTAGGAAAACAATCTGTAAGCATGCAAGGGGACACGTCCGAATTTCTTTGGATATTTGGTGAACACCTGGCTTCATGAATAGTGAAAAGAACACAAGCTGCACCGGCTGGTTCTTGAGTACCCCTTACTTCCATTGGTTCAGAATGGCTGCTGACAGATATGGATTTTAGACAACTGTCCTTAAAAGTTTGTGCTGGTTGTCAGTATGCTTCAAAGTGCAATTCAACGTGCTGAATCCTTATTTTTAAATCCCTAAACAGCTTAGGCTAGCCCGACCTCATCAGATTTTGGAAGCTAAGCAGGGCCAGTCCTGGTTAGTATCTGAATGGGAGAGCACCAAGGAACTCCAGGGTCGGAATGCAGAGGCAGGCAATGGCAAACCACCTCTGAACGTCTCTTGCCTTGAAAACTGTTAAGAAGAGGTGGACTTCCATTTTTGGCGCTCTAATACTGCCCTACTGTAAGCCGCCCTGAACCCCCTCGTGGGGATGGCAGGGTAGAAATGTGATAATAAATAAAAAATTAAAAAATAATGGTGGACGCGTCTCTTGGGATCTCCCAAGGACGCGATCTGTGAACCAGGGGTCGTAGAGGGGATGTGATCCTGCGCACCCCCCTGGAGCTGTTGTGAAGGGTTCCTAGCCATGGGACGCTAAGGGTCACCTCTCTCCCAGCACGCTGCCAGTGGATTGAGCACCTTTTAATTTTTATTTTTTTGCTGTCAAGTCAAAAAGAACCTGAAATATTGCTATTGGGACTTAAAATGGAAGAAGTCAATGTGCAGAAAAGAACATTGATGTGGTATATGATTACAACTGCAAGAATGACTTATGCACAATGTTGGAAACAAGACAAACCCCCGGAAATTGGGGAATGGATAAAGAAATTAATATTCATGGTTGAAATGGACAAAATGACAAGGAAACTTAAGAATCTTGAAACAGAAGAATTCTACGCAGACTGGAAAGACTTTAAAGAGTATTTAGAAGAAGAAGAAGAGAAGAAGAAGAGATTGGATTTATACCCCGCCCTTCACTTGGAGTCTCAGAGCGGCTTACAAACTCCTTTCCCTTCCCCTCCCCACAACAGACACCCTGTGAGGTAGGTGGGGCTGAGAGAACTCTGACACAAACTGCTCTTTTTCAAGGACAGCTGTGTCAGAGCTTGTGACTGACCCAAGGTCACATCAGCAGGTGCAAGTGGAGGAGTGTGTACACATGGAATTCACTGGGGTGTAAAGGACAATTTAATTTGCTTTGACAATTATTGAAAAGTTGATGTTTTAGATGGGTGTTAACTAAGAAAAAATACTAGTAGAAAGAAACGTTACTGGTAGACTAAGATTAGAAGACAGGGAAAATAGAAAAGAAATAAGAATTAGGGTGGAGGTTGGAGCACTGTGGGAAGCCAGGAGGGGTGGGGAAAGAGAAGAAAGGATGTATAACTAAAATAATATGTTCTATGTTTGAATTAATGATATATCCTAATAAATTGTGTTTGGGGGGGGGAAGTCACCGCTGACTTGTGGCAACCCCATAGGGTTTTCAAGGCAAGAGACGTTCACGGGTGATTTGCCATTGCCTGCCTCTGCATCACAACCCTGGTATTCCTTGGAGGTCTCCCAAGCAGTGTTCCCTCTAAGCTGAGTTAGTGTGAGCTAGCTAACAGTTTTTTAGCCTCCGGCTCTCACGTTTTTTGTCTTGGCTCAGGAAGGATGGCTCCAGAGCAAACTAATTTATGCAGCAGCCAAATCATTCGCTCACAGTTTTAATGCCAGTAGCTCACAAAGTTGAGTTTTTGCTCACAAGACTCCACAGCTTAGAGGGAGCATTGCGTCCCAAAGCAAATGCTAGCTAGGGCTGTCCCTGCTTAGTGCCAAGATTTAACGAGATCGGGCCATTCTGGGCTATCCAGGTCTGGGAAGTAGCCCCTTAGAGACCAATAAGATTTTCAAGGTATGAGCTTTCGAGAATTGAAGCAGGCTTTGTCTTCCGTTGTGCTCCAGAGTCTGCTCAATTTCATGTTCGTTGCATCGATAACACTGTCTGACCATCTCATCCTTTGCCGTCCCCTTCTTCTTTGCTCTTGTTGTTCAGTCACACAGTTGAATCTGACTCTTCGCCACCCCATGGACCACATCACACCAGGCCCTCCTGTTTTCCATCATCCTCCGGAGTTTGCTTATCATTGCATCAATAACACTGCCTAACCATCTCATCCTTTGCCGTCCCCTTCTTCTTTGACCTTCGGTCTTTCCCAGCATCAGGGTCTTCTCCAGTGAGTGCTCCCTTCTCATTGGGTGGCCAAAGTCCTTGAGCTTCAGCGTCAGTATCTGGCCTTCCAAGGAACTGTCAGGGTTGATTTCTTTCTAATTTCTTTTCTTTTAGGCATCAGGCTAGTCTGCATACTCAACCACTACACCAAACTTTCTCTCACTGGGCCCCACATTAGAGGGATTGCCTTGTTGTTGTTCAGTCGTGTGCAGGCTTTGTCAGGAACAGAGATCCCGGTCTGATTAAGGGAGTTTTGACTCTCAAAAGCTCATACTCTGAAAATCCAAAGTCTGTAGCCTCTTTTCCTAGCTCACCCTGCCCCCCTTCTCTCTCCTGGTATCATCACCCACCTATGGAAGATTCACAACCCACGGCAGGAGAAGGAGCAGATTGGATCTATACCCTGCCCTTCACTCAGAGTCCCAGAGCAGCTTACAAATTCTTTTCCCTTCCCCTCCCCACAACAGACCTCATCCTTTGCCGTCCCCTTCTTCTTTGACCTTCGGTCTTTCCCAGCATCAGGGTCTTCTCCAGTGAGTGCTCCCTTCTCATTGGGTGGCCAAAGTCCTTGAGCTTCAGCGTCAGTATCTGGCCTTCCAAGGAACTGTCAGGGTTGATTTCTTTCTAATTTCTTTTCTTTTAGGCATCAGGCTAAAACACATATTTTTTGCACAGGCTTTTAATTAGGGGGGTTATCTTACCCCCTGTTTATTGGTCTGCTCTGTGTTGTGTCCTGTGGCGCGCACGTGTTTTGATGGCTTGTGCTTAAAGAGTGCGGTTTTAATTGTAAGATGCCTTGAGCAGGACTCTGAAGGGGTGGGGCAGAAGCAATCCCAATAAATATTAGCCTGGAGACCAGTTGTAATTCTAGGAGATCCCTAGGCCCCACCTGGAGGTTGGCAACCCTTTCTGGCTCAGGGCTTCCTCTGTTCGATCACTGCGAAGGGCCAAGGCCAAGCTCAAAGTCTCCCCAAGATGGTCAATTGGTTCAATTGATTGTGTTATCAAGAGGGACATTAGTTTCATTTTTGAGATGCCCATATGGTTTCCTCAGGGGAGCAAACTGCAGCTTCAAAGGGGCAGGGGTGGTGGTGAGTTAGATCAGAAAGGTAGGGTTGCCAACCTCCAGATGGGGCCTGGAGATCTCCAAGAATTACAACAGAGCTCCAGAGAACCGGGATCAGTTCCCATGGAGAAAACGGCTGCTCTGGAGGGTGGATTCTATGGCATTCTACCCTGCTGAGGCCCCTCCCCTCCCCAAACCCCGCCCTCCCCAGATTCTATGTACTATAGTAGTTAAAGTTTTGGACTAGGATCTGGGATACCCAGGTTAGAATCACCACTCATGCCATGGAAGCTTGCTGGTTGACCTTGGGCCAGTCGCACACTCTCAGGCTAACCTACCTCACACAATTGTTGTAAGGATAAACCAGAGGAGAGGAGAATGAGGTAAGCTGCCTCGGATCCCCCTGGGGGAGACAAGCAGGATATAAATAAATAAATTAATAAATAATGTCTAAATCTACAGGCGTTTCCCAGCCCACATTTGGCAGCCCCATAGAAATATGATGCTGGTAGGGTTTCTAGGTCCCTCGGGCCAGCTGAGGGGGAATAGGGGGTGAACTTACTGGGAGTGGGGAGGAATGCAGAAAATAAATGTGATGTGCCTACATGACCTGGAAGTGACATATGCACGTCGGGAACATCAGGGCGACACTCTGGTTTTGAGGCAAAACCTCTACGGTAGAATTAGCTTCACATACCCCCGACGTGCCTACATCACTTCTGGATGATGTAGGCATGTTGCGTTAATTTCTGGTGTTCTTCCATGTTAGGGTCTGTTATTCCCCCACACACAATTGTCATCTGGACGGCGGCAGAGAGGTGGCCCCCAAAAGCAGGGGACACCCGCCCCCATGGGGGGGTCTGGCATCCCTAGATGCTGGAGATGAAAGTTCTCCCCATTGCCCTGGCCCAACTGGACCCTCGCTGCCACCACAGAGTGAGTTTTCATAAAATCATAAAATCAAAGATGGCAGCCGAGCAGCTCGTAAGACTTCTGCGCCTTGTCTGGACGTTTCCTCTTAGCCTTCCTCCAATCCTGTGAATCCTTGGCTTCTAAAAGTAAATCCAGGGGTCATTTCCTGCAGGAGCGCACAGGAGCGGAGCTCCGGCAGTAAAGAGCCCAGGAGGGGACACATGCAACAAGCCCCATCCCCTGCTCCCAGCAGCCCTCAGTCAGAGCAAGAAGCAGCCAGGTAAGTTGCAGAGCCCCTCCGCAGCCCCCTGGTCCAAAACAGTCCAGTGGCACCTTTAAGACCAAGTTTTATTCAGGTACAAGCTCTCCCTCCTCTGCGAGGACAGATCTGCACGTTCCCCACCACCACCAATAGCTAGCAATCCAAAACAGTCCAGTGGAGCCTGAGCGGTGGGTGTTGCCTTCTGACACACTTCCGGTGATGTCAGGGGGTGTGGCATATGCAAATGAGTTATTCTAATGAGCTCCTGCACCTCTTTTTCTACAAAATGACCCCTGAAATTTTGGGGACACAGCTCCCCACCCACCACAAATAAGGCTCATGACCTGTTATTGGCTGTCAGGAAAAGAGTCTGCAGAGCTGCTCACGAGGATCTGCGTAGATATTTGGGCATTCTGTCTTGATGACGATGACGATA
>NW_015164191.1:1050730-1088157 GCF_001447785.1 Gekko japonicus
GGTGGGTGGGTGGTGGTATTAAAAACACAATCCTCATCCCAGTACACAGTTCAGCAGCTACACTTCTTTTTGTGTAATGTGGAAAACTGCTTATTTGTTAGGGATTCCAGCCTGCCAATGGGCCCTGAGGATCTCCTGGAATCTCAGCTTGTAGTTGGAAGGGACCTCCGGAGTCCTCTAGTCCAACCCCTTGAACAATGGAGGAATTTACAACTACCTTCCCCCCCCACACACACACACCCTCAGTGGCCCCTGCTCTATGTCTAGAAGATGGCAACAAAAAACCCACCCTCCAGGATCCCTGGCCAAACTGCCCTGGAGAGAAACTGCTTCCTGACCCCAAAGTGGCGATCAGCATTTCCCTGTGCGTGTAAGACAGGGCTACAAGAACTAAGCACTGATGCTGCCTGCCCTCCCTTCTCATGATCTGATCTTCCTCAGTTCACAGAATCAGCTTTGTTGTCAGAAACCTCCAAAGAAAGAGAGCCCACCACCTCCCGAGGAAGCCTATTCCACTGAGGAACTGCTTTGTCAGGAAGTTCTTCCTAATGTTTAGCCAAAAACTCTTCTGATTTGATTTCAACCTGTTGGTTCTGGTCCGACCTTCTGGGGCAACAGAAAACAACTCCACACCACCTCTATATGACAGCCCTTCAAGTATGTGACGATGGTTATCATATCACCTCTCAGTCGTCTCCTCTCCAGGCTAAACATA
Source organism: Gekko japonicus (assembly GCF_001447785.1). NCBI lineage: Eukaryota > Metazoa > Chordata > Lepidosauria > Squamata > Gekkonidae > Gekko > Gekko japonicus. Next base: position 1,051,446 of record NW_015164191.1, read on the forward strand.
TCCAGCACCTTCAAGCTCTCCTCATAGGACTTGGTCTCCAGACTTATCTCCTGACTACAGAGATTAGTTCCTCCTAGAGCAAATCTACCCTGACTGTTCCCTGGAAGGCCAGATACTGAAGCCGAAGCTCAAATACCTTGGCCGCCCAATGAGAAGGGAGCACTCACTGGAGAAGATCCTGATGCTGGGAAAGACTGAAGGTCAAAGAAGACGAGGACGGCAAAGGATGAGATGGTTGGACAGTGTCATAGATGCAATGATAAGCAAACTCCGGAGGATGACGGAAAACAGGAGGGCCTGGTGTGATGTGGTCCATGGGGTGGCGAAGAGTTGGATTCGACTGTGTGACTGAACAACAAGAGCAATAGAGAAAAAATGAACAATAAGAAAACCCTGCTGGATCGGACCAGTGGTCCATCTAGTCCAGCATCCTGTCTCTCACAGAGGCCAACCAGTTCCTCTGGAGGGCCAACAACAGGGCAGAGAGGCTGAGACCTTCTCCTCATGTTTCCTCCTGGCTCTGGGATTCAGAAGGGAACGGGGAGGTTCCCCTCAGTCGCCATGGCTAGTAGCCACTGATAGACCTATCTTCCAAAAATCTGCCTAGCCACTGATAGACCTATCTTCCAAAAATCTGTCTAGCCCCCTTTTAAACCTTTCTGTGCTTGTGGCCATCACTACATCCTCTGGATGATTTGGAGGGTGGCATTCGACCCCACTGAGGTCCCTCTCCTCCCCAGTCCCCACCCTCTCCAGACTCCATCCTCAAATTTCCAGGAGTTTCCCAACCTGGAGCTGGCAACCTTACCCTCCCATGCCCCACCAGTGCCCAAGGGGGACCTGGCACCCCTACTACTGGTGTTGGGCTGGAGGGCAGCGATACCGGAGTTTGCTCACCTGCTCCATAGAAGAGTGTTCCAAGGAGCCTTGACTAGGGTTGTCAGCTTTGGGCTGGGAGATTCTTGGAGCCTTGGGAGGTCAGGGTTTGGGGAGGGAAGAAGCTTCAGTGGGGTCTGATGCCAGGGAGTCCACCCACTCGCCAGAGCAGCCACTCTTCTCCAGGGGAACTGATCTCTTGTCATCTGGCGATCAGTGATCATTCCAGGAGGCCTCCAGGTCCCAGCTGGGGGTTGGCATTCCTAGCCCTGACATTGGGAATGGGGATGGATATATCCTCTTTGCGCTGGGATGTGTGCTGTTTGGCACAGCAGTTGCTCTCGTCCTCTTGCTCCAGTCTTTGCTCTGAGCCCAAGCTGGGTATGGTGGGGCAAGGCAGAGGGGAGGGACCATCTAAAGGTGGGGATGATTACGTGAACATAGTCTTATCCAGAATTGTTTTTAAAAAAACAAAACAGTCCCTGCCTGGCCTGGTTTTTCTTTTCTTTAATTTTTTTTTTCCTTAGCAAGTATACCCTGCCTGGCCTGGTTTTTCTTTTCTTTTTAAAAATTTTTTTCCTTAGCAAGTACACAACAAACATATATGGTATTATTAGCACATTTTTTGACCGGCCAATATCACCAGATTGATTATTTCTGCAATGCTCTTCTTTCCTTGGTTCTGTTTTTGGTAATTGTAAATTCCTAGGTTTACCTGGCCTGGTTTTTCTAAGGTTGCCAGCCTCCAGGTGAGGACTGGGGTTCTCCCAGAAGTACAGCTGCTCTCCAGAGGGCAGAGATCAGTTTCCCCGGAGGAAAAGGCTGGGGCGGGGGCAGATTCTCTAGCACCACCTGCCAGGCTCCTGGTTCAATCCACTTGTTGTCTCATAGTCTTTTATAGAAAAGCTTTATTCAAACTAAGAGTAGTGATACACAGAGAGATTCTTTGTTCAGACTGATTAAAACATCTAAGGTTACAACTTGTATAGGTACAACAACAGGACAAACTCTCATGATCCCCTTCATGCATTTCCTTGCACCAACTGGTTCCTTTGAAGTGTAGAGTAAAGATCCTTCCCCCACCCCCAATTCCCATGAGAAAGTTAACACCAGCCAACCTCTCTACACACATGCACACTCCCCACCCCCCTTTTCATCTCTCCTTCCCTGGGCTTATGGCTGATCAGGCTGAAGGATCAAACAGGCCTTTGGCAGAGTCATTTACACAGCAGGACGGTGTGTCCAACTCTGACACCACCTGCCTCCTGGTCTCTCCCCCCCCCTTCCCCAGTCTCCATCCTCCCCAGGAACCGTCCTCCAATCTCCAGGAATCCCCCAAGTCAGAAGGGGCAACCCCAGATTCTTCACTTGCTGATTGTCTACGTATACTTAGAAAACTTGCTTGTTTGCTTCCTTCATGTCTGGGAGCATCCCATTACGTGAACCCCTCACCTACAGTCTGAAGGATGGGAGCCCAGACAACAAATGCCTAGGAAAGTGCAAGCAGAATGACTGTGGGAGTTGGTGTGGAGTTTACTGTAATGTATTGAAGGGAGCACTCCCTGGAGAAGAAGACCCTGATGCTGGGAAAGACTGAAGGTCAAAGAAGACGGGGACGGCAAAGGATGAGATGGTTAGACAGTGTCACAGATGCAACGAACATGAAGTTGAGCCAACTTCAGAGGACGGCGGAAGACAGGAAGGCCTGGAGGGATCTGGTCCATGGGGTCGCAAAGAGTCAGACTCGACTGTGCGACTGAACAACAACAAAAATTTGTTACATTTCTACCCCACCCTTCCTCTCGGGAGCTCAGGTTTCATACATGGAACCGTCGCATATTTTTTTCTGCACAACAACCCTGTGAGGTAGGTTAGGCAGAGAGACAATGAGGCGGATCCTACCCCAGTCGTCCCACTCTCTGGGGCAAAGTTTGAAACCTTCCTCAAGCCTCAGTGGCTGTTTTGTTGGAGGAAGAGCCGCTTAAGTTGGAAGAATGGTCCTTAGGCTGGAGGAAGTCTGCTTGGAGGATGCTCACCCAGCAAAGTGCAAGTCAAGTCCAAGGACTCCGAGCACTGCAGCGTACTGCTTATGGCACCGGTTCCCAACCTTTTTGAGCCTACAGGCATCTTTGGAATTCTGACATCGTGCGGTGGGCACAGCCACAAAACAGCTGCCACAACATGCCTGCCACAGCTTCCCTTCAGTCACAAAGTGAAGATCCTTGTGTTGTGGTGGCAGCTGCCAATCAAATCTCCAATGGCCAATCAGAAGTCCTGCTGGGGCAAAAGACCCTCCTGGTCCCACCCACTTTCTGAAAACGCTTGGTGAGCACCGGGCAAGGTGTCAGAGAGTGCTCTGGTGCTGAAGGGCTCCACATTGGGGACCCCTGGTTTGTGATATGGCTGTAGCGCTACATAATAATCCCTGTACTGTTTTGTAATTGTATTATACTCCAGAAGCCCTGTGGACAGTCTTGGGTTTCCTTTGAGTATGAAAACAGCCAATCGTGGACAGGTCTGTGGGCCGAGAAGAGCACTGGCTTTGGCCGCCTTATTCTTGAGGTCACACAATTCACAGCTGAGGGGAAATCATGTCACATTTGTGCCTGTCAGTTCTCAGCCAAGATTATAAATAGTGGGGTGGCCAACAGGCTCATATCCATTAAAACAAATGGGGATTTTGTCAGTGCCTTCGTCTGGACAAGAATTAAGGCCTTAATTAGAGTGCACTAGAGCTTGCTGCCAATTGCGCAGAGATGGATGTCTGTGGCAACTGCCTCCAAACACACTGTCCTTTTTCACAATATCCAGATTTGCAAAATAGTTGATGATAATGATAACAGAAAAATTATATGTTAAGTTTCCAAAAATGCTGCAAACCCATGAACAAAATAAATGCAGAATAGATGATGCGATTTTGAGGGCGTCAACATAGAAATATGCTCCTCAAACTTCTACCCTCAAGAATTCCATGATAAGACAACAGTTGATTTCTGAAGAGTGAAGGAAGCTTACCACCTGCATGATTACGTACAAAATTTATCCTTGGGGGGGGGGGGGAACAGTCCATTCAGAAATGTTTACCATTTTGAATGATCAATGCTAGTTCTGCTACTTGTGATGCGGAACAAAGATGATGTCTCCAGTAGCCCCATTCTTAACCACGGAAAGTCTTGTTTGAGTTTATATATATATATTCAAACATACAAAGAAAGCAAAAGGGGGAAAAAAGAAAAGGAAAACATTTTGGATTCCACACCAAAAAGTTCCAACATAACATAACCAATTCAATTCATTTGTTTCTATAACTTATAACATTTGATCAGTACCTCCTTCCTAGCTGAAAACAAAAGAAGAAGGGGGGGGGGATGAAGCCATACCCATTCTAATAGTCTGATTCCTAATCAATTATTTTGATTCCAAAATAATAAGACGTTAAGTTATCAATTTGAATCTTTCCCATTAAACATTTTAGAATTACATATCATTCCTTGATTTCCTATAGTTTCTAAATACAGTTTCCCCTTATTAACTCCTTCCTATATCTCAAACCAGCAGAACAAAAGAACATGAAATCTAAAGCATAAATCAGTTTATCACTCTTTTCTTACTTACTGCAGCAATTAGTTAATTATTATCCTGTTACTTAACATCATAGACAACATAAGTTGACACTGTCAAACAGAACAGGAGCACTTAAAATAATTAGAACCCTTCCAACATAAATTAGAGTATTCAAACAGAGAAAAATGCCTATAATACACCTAGAAAGAAAGAAAACTTTCCAAATTAATATTGATATTCAGTTTTTCTTCCTCCCCATCCCAAATTTTCTACCTTTAAGACTGTGCATTTAAGTGTATCTTTAACATCTTAGCCATGGCATTTAATCTACTTAAAGAATAGAAAATTAGTCAAAAATATAAATCATATTTCAACGTTCTTTTCTTAATTTCCTGTAGCTTTCTTTTTCCCAGGATCCTGTTTAAATGTCTTATTTCTTTGTAAGTATGAAACTTCCTTTTGAAATCCTTTCTATTACATTTCAGAATGCACAAAAAGTACCTCTTTATGCTCTTTCCCAGTCCTTTACTGCATTTCAAGTGCTTTCTGGGTTTCCTTTGTCGATGTACTTTTTTTTCTTTGGCTGATCTGGTCCGTTCTTTGCAAGATTTACCATTGTGATTTCCATTTCGACTTTCAGAAACTATAGAGTTCCTTGTAATTTTGGGGGGGCATGTCACATAATTATTTTTATTTTCCAACTTTAGCAAAGATCCAGTAGTAATATCATTTGGCTTAGTCCCTCTAAAGTAACCATGTTCTGCTCCTTCGTCCTCTCTTAGGAGAACTTGCTCATGCTGCTTTTCTCTTTCCATGCCAGTAAATGAGCTCTTTATTCTCTCAAGCAAACCTTCACAAGCCACTTCGACCGCATGCTGGATCTGGCCAATTAGCAGCTTTTTACATTGTTCAAGGGTTAATTGCCCAATTTCTATATTCACTATTTCTTCTGCATTCTCTCCCTCCCTTACAAACATCATTCTTCTCCCCCTTAGTAGCATGAAAAAACAATTTCGTCCCTCTCCATTTTCTGGCCAGTCTTCCAGAATTTTGGGACACTTGTAAGGGGGTTTTATCAAGATAAGGTCTTAAAAATAAGTAGCTAGAAATACATTTTCTCACTTTTCTTCTTCTTCAAACGGCAAACGTTATGTTATGTTACAAAAAACCCCACAAAAAACACAAAAGAAAAGTAACGAAACAATCTTTAAAAATGGCTGGTTGCAACTAATGGAAAACGTGGTGGCCATGTTTCCTACCCTCGGTTGCTCCTTCTTCGGGGCAAAATGGCACACCCGCACATTTGCCAGGTGCAAGGGGTGGCCGAGTGGAGCCCCCTGCTTCCCAACCTCCCTCCAGGAGGTCGGGCAGTGCCCCCAGAACACCGGGGAATCGCCAAAAGGAGCAAAAAGTGGAGCGGTCGATTTGGGAGTTCCGAAGAGCGCCCATTTGCTCGCCGTACCAAAAGTCGGAAGACTTGTTTGAGTATTTTTAAACTCTTTTTAAAAAAATAAAATAAAATAATAATGTTGAATTTTGTGTACTGTATTGGGTTGGGAGGGACCGTGGCTTAGTGGTGGAGCATCTGCTTGCCTTGCAGTGGTTCTCAGGTTCGGTCCACAGTATCACCAGCTAAAAGTATCTGTAAGTAGGCAATGTGAAAGATCTCTGCTACGAGACCCTGGAGAGCCACTGGCTGTCTGAGTGGACAATAGTGACTGTGGTGGACTAATGGTCTGATTCACTATAAGTCAGCTTCATGCGTTTGTGTATGCGATCTTTTTCCTGTGCTGCCATGGAGTCCTGATCACACCTGGTTCCAGACATTGTTTCCCATGCTAGAAAAGTACTGAGTGACAAAAGAGCCTAATGAATGTGCTCTGTCTGTAGCTGAGCTGGATATATCCACACTACAAAAACATGTCACTTCATTTTTGTATGATTATTTATTTATTTATATGGCTTTTTAAAGTTACAGGATAGAATTTACATTTATGTTTTCGAGTACAGATCCACATTGTTTATTGTACCATACATAAAATTTTGACCATCTCTTCCTGTACATACTGTCATCTTTGCCTTGAAATATCACATTAAGTCTCTCCATCTCTGCTATCTCAGACAATCTATGTGACAATTCCTCCATAGTGGGAATTCTCTCACTTTTCCAACTTTTGGCTAAAAGAATTCTAGCTGTTGTTACAATGTAAATTATAAGATAACATTCACTTTGAGGATAACTGTCTGGGAGAATATTTAACAAATATATTTCAGGTTTTAGTTCCAAATCAATATCCATTATTTCCAATATAATTTAACAGACTTTACAGAATCCTTCTACATCTCCACCACATATGATAGTAGGTACCCACATTATTCTTGCATTTCCTACAGTTGTCTGATATGTTTGGAAAACATTTTATAATTTTATCTGGTGACCAGTGCCATCTATTGAAGACTTTGTATATATTTTCCTTATCTGAAATAGATCTCATACATTTTACTGCTTTCCAAGTTTTTTGCCAACGATCTATAGGATCAGGGGTCATTTCCTTCAGGAGCGCACAGGAGCAGAGCTCCGGCAGTAAAGAGCCCAGGGGGTGGGCACATGCAACAAGCCCCACCCCCTGCTCCTAGCAGCCCTCAGTCAGAGCAAGAAGCAGCCAGGTAAGTTGCAGAGCTCCTCCAGTCCAAAACAGTCCAGTGGCACCTTTAAGACTCAGTTTTATTCAGGTACAAGCTCTCCCTCCTCTGCAAGGACAGATCTATATGTGTCCCCCCCCTCCAATAGCTAGCAATCCAAAACAGTCCAGTGGAGCCTGAGTGGTGGGTGTTGCCTTCTGACACACTTCCGGTGATGTCAGGGGGTGTATCATATGCAAATGAGTTATGCTAATGAGCTCATGTATCTCTTTTTCTATGAAATGACCCCTGAGTAAATCTTATTTTGGGGACACAGCTCCCCCCACCCCCACCCACCACAAATAAGGCTCATGGCCTGTTATTGGCTGTCAGGCAAGAGTCTGCAGAGCTGCTCACGAGGATCTACGTAGATATTTGAACATTCTGTCTTGATGACGATGATGATAATTGATATTTATTTGTTTTGCCTCAGAAGGAACCTTCTGAATAACTTCAAAGTCCAGTGGAGCCTGAGCGGTGGGTGTTGCCTTCTGACACACTTCCGGTGATGTCAGGGTGTGTGGCATATGCAAATAAGTTGTGCTAATGAGTTATGCTAATGAGCTCCTGCACCTCTTTTTCTATGAAATGACCCCTGCATAGGATCATTGGTTTTTTTTAACTGTTTCATCTTGCATATACTCTTCTAATAGCAAGTTGTACAGTTTCCTAATCAATTTATTGTTTGTGGGTAACCAAATTTTATCCAATTAATTATTTTGTTTTTTAAAAACCCTGTTTTGCTATCTTTATGAAATCTTAGACTTTAGTTGCATCATTTCCCACCAGGTTAAATGTATATTCTGTAAGTGTAGCTCTTCTTCTTTCTTCAATTTATCTGTTGAGTCTAAAAGGTCTTCATAACTAACTCTTTTTTCTTTATTAATTAATGGTGATACCCATCTTGAAATTTTAAGATAATAGCATTCTTTTATCTCTCTCCATATTTTTATTAAAGCTCCTCTTATGATATGATGTTGAAAGTTTGAATGAATTCTGTCTTTCCTGTACCATATGTAAGCATGCCAACCCATGCATAGGTCATGACCTTCCAGTTTCAAGTTCCTAGTACCTTCTAAAGTTATCCAATTTTTTAATCCAGCCTAAGCATGCCGCTTTATTGTACAGGTTCCAGTTAGGTAGCCCAAATCCACCTCATTCTTTTTTATCTTGCAAAACCTTCCAACTAATCCTTTGTTTCTTCAGGTGCCAAACAAATTGTCTAATGATCTTATCCACTTCATAAGGTCTTTCTTTATGTTTTTCAATAGTTTATAGTAATTATCTTCTAGAAGAGAACTATTTCTATTTGTCAAAATAATACCTAGATATTTAACTCTCTTCACCACTTCCATCGAAGAAATTTCTTGTATTTGTTGTATTTGTCCCAGGTTACAATTTTTTGTGAGTATATTCATTTTTTTAAAGTTGATTTTAAGTCTAGCAGCTTGTCCATATTCTTGAATTGTTTTAATCAGTCTTGTAATAGATATTATAGGGTCTTCTAATAGAAAAACTAAATCGTCCGCAAAAGCCTGGAGTTTAAGTTCCTTTGGATCTGTACCTGATTTATAGATTAGTGTTATCAATGTCTGGTTCCACGTTTCTGGTTGCTTTTCTGTTTTTTTAATATTTTGGAGTACCTCTTTGAAAGGCAGTATTAGTTGTTCTTCACATTTCTGATACATTTCGGTTGGTAATCTGTCTGGTCCCGGTACTTTATTTTTAAAAAGTTTTTTAATTGCCTCAGTGATCTCACAAACCGTTATTGGATCATTTAATATTTTTTTCTGATTCTCATTGAATCTCTTTCTGTTCCATCTTTGAAGATATTGCTTCATCATTTGTTCATCTAGGTCCTCATTTTTATATAGTGTTTTGTAAAAGTTTTCCACGATTTCTTTCAAGTCTTGCAAGTTATGTTTTTTGCTCCTTTTAAATTTTTTAATATCATAATTATTGTCTTTTCTCTTTCTTTCCTTAATTTATATGCCAACCATCTTGTTGGCTAGATAAGCATATGGGGCAGAGGTCCATCAGTGGCTATTAGCCACAAGGTATAGATAGGGACTCTGGGGCAAGTGATGCTCTGTCATCTTGGTGCTTGGGGGGGGATCAACAGTGGGAGGGCTTCTAATGTCCTGGCCCCACTGGTGGACCTCCTGATGGCACTGGTATTTCTGGCCACTGTGTGATACAGAGTGTTGGACTGGATGGGCCTTTGGCCTGATCCAACATTGGCATATCTAATGTTCTTATGTTCACATTGTCCAAGTAAGATTGTTTAGTGTATTCTTTTTTTTTTTTGCTAATTCTTGTGTCATTAATAAGTTCATTTGATGCTGTAGAAGTTTCAATCTATTTTTTTCCCTCTGTCTCATCCCCTTTTTTCATTTTAATCTCCTCTTTTTGGATCTGCTTTCCTATAGTTTTGTACTGTTTTTTCTTCTGTTTCCCCCCCAAAGCTTCTTGATTTATGAACCATCCTCTTATGAATACCTTGAATGTTTCCCATACTATTTCTATTGGGGTTTCCGGTTGAATGTTTCTTGTAAAGAATTCTTGGATTTCAATCCTCGTTTTCTCTATACATTCTTTATTGTTTAGTATGCTTATGTCCATAGTCCATCTTACTTTTCTCATCGGCTCCTGAAAAGTTACCTTAAACAGCTTATAATCCGCAAACGTGTTGGGAAGTATTTCGGCTTCTATTAATTTTTTCCTCATCGTAGTGGTCGCCCATACCACATCTATTCTCGACCAAGATTTGTGTCTTGCCAAGTAGAAACTGTAGTCTCTTGTTGCTATGTTTCTAGTTTTCCATAGATTTATTAAGTTAAATTCCTCCGCCAACTGAAAAAATGTTTTTGGAAATACATTTCCTGATTTCTTTCTCTTGCCCTGTTTTTCCCTATCTATTTTTTGGTCAAGTACTGCATTGTAATCTCCTATAATACCTATTTTATTGGCTAGTTGTTCTCTCAATATATTTCGTATTGTTTTATAAAAGCTATCTTGATTTTGGTTGGGTGTATTAGGGATTTTTTATTTTGCTTCCAAATTGTGACTGCTACTATTCTTCCATCTTTAGATGTGTATCTTCGTTCTGGGTTTAAATAGTCTTTCATGTATATTGCTACCCCTCTTTTCTTTTTCGAGTCCACCACCACAAAGTGTTTTCTTAGTTTTTTATGTTCTAAAAATTTTATATCATCTTTTTTTATATGTGTTTTGAGCCCCCGGAGGGGATTTTTTTTTCAAACTACAAAAACTATCACAGAAAAAGGGAAGGGGGACTACATATACGGGACAAAGTATAGAAACCCACTACTGACTAAAAACCCACCGCCGGCTCTTTCTTTGGTAGCAATTATTGTCTTCCTCTCCAAGCCAAAAAAGCACAATTTATAGCCAAAGCCTATTCTCTATTATCCCCTCTAAGTAATCCTATATTTGCTGCTAAACAAATAATTTACCTTTTGGTCCTTATGTGTTCCGTTGTGGTGTCTGTACTCCTTGGGTTCTTCAGGCTTCAGCTTGAGCTCAACACTGGGCATTGAGCATCCTTTCTAGCCTCCCACTTTGGAATGCCCAAAATAAAACTGAGTGAGCTGCCGCTCGCCTTCGGTTTCGGGTTGCATTCCTTGCCAGCACTCTCTCTACTGGAGAGTCTCTGTGGAGTTGGTCAAAAAGAAACAGAGGAGGCTATAGGAACAGTCTGGGTGAGCGGAGCTCCTCTGCACACACCTTCAGTCGAAAAACATGTCACTTCCATACCAGATTAACTGCTTTCTCTCAAAGAATATTGGAAATGACAGCTTGTTTGGAGTATTGAACATTCTGTCACAGGTCTCTAGACCAGGGCTCCCCAACCTATTTGAGCCAGGGCCGTAGCCAGTATTTTTTACTTCAGGGGGCATTTAGATAAATCAGGGGGGCACTGTGTCAGGAGTGACGAGACAGTAAAACTTTTTTAAAAAGTAATGAGAGAGAGCGGGCTGGAGTAGGGAGTGCCTCACCCACAGCCAGCCAGAGGTACACTTCTGGCAGGCAGGGCAGGGTGATAGCTCAGCTCAGTTCAGCCGTGGCGCGTGAGAAAAATAAAATGAAATAAACCGGCTGGTTGGGAAGTTGAGAGGCCTGGGTGGTAAGTTAGGGGGCCTGGACCCAAAATGCCCTACTTTGGCTATGGGCCTGATTTGAGCCAATGGGAACCTTTGGAATCATGAGAGGGGCTCGGCGAGTGCCACCCCAAAACGGCTCCCATGGAAGTTGAGGCAAATCCAAAATGGCTGCTATCAGAAAGCAGAGCCAAACACAGTCCCTTCCTCCTGCTCAAAGAACCGCAAAAACAGAACAAAAAGAAATGAAAGAAACACTGGGGTGGAGAGAAACAATAAGATGGAGGAGGAATAAAAAGACGGAAAGCCTGAAGGGGGAATGGAACCACACATGAAGCCTGAGTGCCATGGAAACCCATTTCATTTGACTAAGGGCAGCTAATAATAAGCCCTGCCCACCCACTTGCTGAAAATCTCAGCAGGCACTAGGAGAAGTAGTGGTGGGCACCATTAATTAATAACTTAAATTAATTAGACTATTTCATATCCTGACTTTCCTTGTGGTTCAAGGCACCCAAGGGCATCGTGTTGGGGAAACCTGCCCTATACTCTCTCTTACTGAACTGTGATAGAAATTACAATTAAATCACGTTTATGTCTCAGACAAAAATATGCCCCATTTGGTTTGTGAATCAAGCTGCTGGTGGACCGTAAACTCAGGTCCAGAAATTACAAAGCCATCCAACCGGGGGGGGGGGGGTTAAAATATTTGTGTCTCTGGTCTAACTGTCCTTTTATTTTTATTTTAAATAAAGCATCTTTGTGAATGCATTCCCTGTTATGTGTGATATTCTTTATAGTCCAATAAGAAATACAGACCAAAACCAGCTAAATGCCTGCAGGGTGGTACAGAGCAAAAGTCCGGAGGACAGAAGAGATAATTTGCACTCTGGGAACAGCTTCCCCTTGTGTTCTCACCTCACCCGTTTTTTTTTTGGCCAGCAATTCCACTGGGAACTCCAGACACTGGCAGATCAGGCGGGCATTTCTACCCTTTTGCAGATCAAAATGCAATACCGATTGAGTCTGCAGTCAATAAATCACGGGGAACTCAGCACATCGGCCGACATAAAACTATCTTAGCAAAAGGCAATGTAAATTATTTAAAATTAAATATGTAAATATATTTTGCTGCCACTCTGAAATATTGCTCTAATTTGGCTTAGACATATGCTGGCGGGAAAAAAGAGAGAGAGAAAGAGAGGGTGGGCTGTTCTGGTGGATTATGAATTGTCTATCAAGAAAGAGGCTCTTGATCAAAATATTTAGACTGTTCCTTGCTAGGAGCGTTGACTCACCGACACCACTCTTGCTGCTCATGTCGTTTGGCACGAAGAGCGCATTATTCACTGGATTCTCAGCTCTGGTTTAGAAAATACCTGGAGCTGGGGGGCGGAGCCTGGGGAGGGAGGGGTTTGAGGAGGGGAGGGGCCTCAGTGGGGAACAATGCCAGAGAGCCCACCCTCCAAGGCAGCCATTTTCTTAGGGTTGCCAGGTGAGGCTGACAAGCAAGTGAGGGACTTACCAGGAGGGGAGGGGAAGAGGGCTCCGGGAGAGGGAACTCTAAAGCGAGTTCCGGGTGGGCGACCATCACATTTAAAGGGACCGCATTCCTTTTAAGTGCTTTCCCTCCATTGGAAATAATGGAGGACGGGAGCAACTTCTTTGGGGGCTCATAGAATTGGACCCGTCCTAAAGGTCATTCATATGTCACATTCATCCCACCTAGCCATCGCGGCCCTACCTCCCTTTCACCTGGGAAATATACAATCCCATTATCTACACGAGCAAGCTGGCACCAAAAGTTTCAAGGACATTCCTCTGGGAGAGGAAAGGCTTCTTTGGAAGAATTGCAGCCGCTAAGGCAGCGCTCTCACTCCCCCCCCCCAAGGAATCCCCCCACACACACATCCATAGCAAACCCAGCAAAGCGATGTTTGACAGCATCTGTAGTTTTACTGGGAGTGAGCAGCTTAGGGAGGGATGGTCCCACCTCCGCAGACCTCGGAAGCTAAGCAGGGCCAATCCTTGAAAGGGAGGCCACCAAGGAATGCCACGGCCAACCACCTCTGCTTCTCACTTGTCCTCGAAAGCCCCTTGCTGGGGTGGCTTAAGTTGGCTGCAACTTAACGGCACTTGACACACCAAAACTTGGATGGGGGGGCACTGGCTTTTACTGCATGTTGGATTACTGGCTGTGCAATTTTTTTTTAAGTATTTTTGTGAATAGCTCTGAGGCGTTGGAAGGGTGGGGTGGGATCATTTCAAATAAATAATACCAGCCCAGGGGTCCCCAACATGGCGTCCGTGTGCGCCACATACCCACGGAGACCAAGTGCTCATAAGAAAGACCGGTGGGGCTTCTGCCCAGCAGGGGTTCTGACTGGCCACTGAAAAGTTGATTGGCTTCACAGACGTAGAGTACCGGGCAAGCTTCTCTTTCTCTTTCTAGGGCACTGGACACATTTGATTGGGAGAGAAGGCAGCGCGGTAGAGCCCAATCTCACCAGATCTCAGAAGAGGAGAAGAAGAAGAAGAAGAAGAAGAAGAAGAAGAAGAAGAAGAAGAAGAAGAAGAAGAAGAAGAAGAAGAAGAAGAGACTAGGTTCATACCCCGCCCTTCACTAACCAAAGGAGTCTCAGAGCGGCTGACAAACTCCTTTCCCTTCCCCTCCCCACAACAGACACCCTGTGAGGTAGGTGGGGCTGAGAGAGCTCTTGAGAGGAACTGCTCTTTTTCAAGAACAGCCCTTATCAGAACTATGGCTTGCCCGATGTCATCCAGCCAGGTGCCAGTGGAGGAGTGGGGAATCAAACCCGGTTCTCCCAGATTAGAGTCGGTGCACTTAACCACCACACCAAACTGGCTCTCACCAAGCTGGGCCAATACGTGGACGGGAGGCTGCTAAGGAAGACTCTGCGGAGGCAGCCAATGGCAACCCACCGCTGCTTTCTGCCTGCCTTGGAAACCCCTTGCTTGACTTGACGGCACTTTGTGCCCACCCATACATTAGGTTTGCACACCAGTTCGGAAGTGCTACCCCAGGTGTGGACCAGTGTTCCCGCTAGGCTAAGTTAGTGTGAGCGAGCACACGGTTTTTTAGCCTCCAGCTCACACATTTTTGTCCCAGCTCCGGAAGGAGGGCTTCAGAGCAAACTAATTTATGCAGCAGCCAAATCACCTGTTCACAACTGTAATGCCAGGAGCTCACAAAGTAGAGTTTTTGCTCACAAGACTACGCAGCTTAGAGGGACCGTGGGATGTGTCTCAGATGAGAGACAACCAGGAACAGGAACTGGGTGGAGTTGGGTCAGGCACAGAGTAGCATCGTTAACTGAGAAGCCTGAATAGCTTCATTAATTATTTTGAGATTATGTCTGCACTACAGGTGGCTGGCGGAGGCTGTGAGGTGGCTTGCCAAAACCGATCCAGTCTGTTTACAGCTGATGGGAGTCTGTTTCCACTGAGGTAAGTGCTACCAGCTGTCCCCTGGCCACTGGCAGGGGGTGGCAGGTAGAGTTCCCAGCTCCAGTTCAGGAAAGTCCTGAACATTTGGAGATGGAGCCTGGGGGGGGGGGGACAGGGACCTCCGTGGGGTGCAATGCCACAAAGTCCACTCTCCAAAGCATCCATTTTCTCCAGGGCATCTGTTGTGTATCGTGTTACTTGTAAGTGCAGAATGTCTGAGCTTCAGCCACAAGCTCCATTGACTCTTGGCATCCTGAAATCTGCAACAGGATTGGTCGGTGTCAGGAGAGAGACCAATCAGGACAGTATCTGACATTTGGCGGGAACAATTCCTATTGGTTCCAAGCACTCGCTATTGATTGGATATTATTGTTCTAGGGGATGTGGTTTTCCTTGGTTCAAATTGTGTATAAGTGGGTCGTTCTGTATGTGTGTTCCTGTGTTCGGAGCTGAATCAACAAATCACTTTTGGAAAGAGCTGCCTCAAGTCCAGTACATAATAGCATCTAATCTCTGTAGTCTGGAAATGAGCTGTAGTTCTGGAGGATCCCCAGGTCCCACCTGGAGGCTGGCATCCCAAACAGAGGCTCTATTAGAACTGTTTGTGCTGAACTCTCGTGTTACCAACCTCCAGGCAGGGCCTGGAGACCTCCTGGAATTACAACTGTTCTCCTGACTACAGGGAAAAGTTCCCCTGGAGAAAATGGCTCCACTGGTGGGTGGGCTCTGTGGCACCCCGTCCCTGCTGATCTCTCTCCCCACCCCAAACTTTGCGCTTCCCCGACTCTACCCCAAATCTCCGGGAATTTCCCAGCTCAGAGTCGCCAGCCCCGCACATTGACTAGGAAGGAGCTCATGGGATGAGGGGCAACCAGGAAAGGGGACTGGGTGGGACTGGGTCAGGTACAGAGCAGCATCATTAAGCGGCAAGCTTGAATAGCTCCATTAATTATTTTGACGTTGTGTCTGCGCTGGAGCTGACTGACCGAGGCTGGGAGACGGCTTGCCAAAACCGATCCGGTCTATTTACAGCTAATGTGATCACTGGAGGTTACGCACACGGAAGCTCTATTAGAGCCGCTCAGGCCGAATTCTCCCGCCATCTGCTTTTATCTCTGTTCTCTCCTGTAAATTTCCTATAACTCTCAACTTCCATCCTCGATACTGACCGGCTAGAACTTGGCCCACGTGTTATCGGTCGCCGAGCCAGAGTCAACTTTCCTTACCTTGTGTAACCCTCACAGCATGTCGAAAAATTGAAGCCGGTATAGCAACCACGGTGTGTTTGTGCTCGACTTCTCAGCTTTTTACTGCTGTTTTGCTCAAGAATCCCATGTGACTCAAACAACAGCAAGTGGAGAGGTGCATCATTTGCCGTGCCCTGTCCTGGAGGGCGCAGGCCAGCCTGATCTCCTCAGATCTCGGAAGCTCGGCAAGGGCAGCCCTGGTTGGTACCTGGATGGGAGACCAACAAGGAAGACCTTGGTTGCTACACTGAAGCAGGCGATGGTAAAGATCCCCTTGGAGTGCCTCAAAAGCCTCCCTGGTTGTCACCAACCCTGAACAACTTCATGTCATCCACAAATTTAGCCACTTCACTGCTTACTCCCAACTCCCAACTAGATGACCTGCAAGGTCCCTTCCAACATTCTAACATTCTATGATTCCATGGCTCAGTGGTAGAGTGTCTGCTTGGCAAGCAGAAGGGTTCAGGTTCAATCCCTGACAGGCAGTATGTGATACAAAAGACCTCCTGCCTGAGACCCTGGAAAGCAGCTGCCAGTCAGAGCAGACAACACTGACTTTGATAGACGGGGGGGGGGGGGTCCCGATTCAGCAGAAGGCCGCTCCATTTATCCCCAGGTTATTGCAGAGCTTTTTTGTTTGCAAGACTGAACATTATACCAGCAACGGTTTTGCAGGGGAGATTTCCGAATAGGCCCTGCACCGACAGAATCTGCCCTTGTGGCCTTTAGGATTGATACATCCTCCCATGCCCCGCTGGAATGCAGATTTTTCAAGATTATGGGGGATTACTATATTAAGCCTTTAATCAACCAATCGTTCCCCTGCACTCCAGAAAGAAACCCTGGCTCCCTGGCCCAGTGATAAGGATCCGAAGCTCACTGTAGCAACTGCAAAAGTAGTCTCAGTCCTTTTAGCCCTCACATCCCAAAAAAGACAGAAATAAGTATTTTCTGTTGCTCAAGACTCATGAATCAATAAGCTTCTAAGGACGTGAAAGGAAAGGAAAGCGAAGCAAAGCAAAGCTTCATGTATTCATGTGTATTACTCTGAAGTGGATTGAAAGTCTATTGTTCACCACGTGTGAAAGCAGCACTATCACCCTGACCTGGACAGCCCCGGCTAGCCTGATCTCATCAGGTCACAAAAGCTAAGCAGGGTCAGCCTGGGACAGTATTTGAGTGGGAGACCACCATGGAAGTCCAGGGTTGCTGCACAGAAGCAGGCAATGGTAAAGGAGTTAATAGTCAATAAAGAGAACCAGTTTGGTGTAGTGTAGCGGTTAGGAGCACAGACTCTAATCTGGGAGAACCGGATTTGATCCCCCACTCCTCCACCTGCAGCTGCCGGTGTGACCTTGGGTCAGTAGTTGTTTCAAAGCTGTTCTCTCACAAGCAGTTCTCAAGAGGGCTCTCTCAGCCCCACCTACCTCACAGGGTGTCTGTTGTGGGGAGGGGGAGGGAGAGGAGATTGTAAGCTGCTCTGAGACCCCTTCAGGTAGTGAAGGGCAGGGTAAAAATCCAATCTCTTCCTCCTCCTCCTCCTCCTCCTCCTCCTCTTCTTCACCACCTCTGAACATCTCTTGCCTTGAAAAGCCCATGGGGGCTCACCATAAATTGGCTGTGACTCGATGGCACTTCGCACCATGATAGTTTGCCATTCTGTTTTTTGCCCTCTTTCCTCCCCACCCCCACCCTTGGCAATGTTCAGAAGATCCAAAATCTCCTAGTTATTATTCCGGATAAACCCACGATTACTGTTGTGCTGCTGAGACACCTGGTATGCTCCAGAAGAAGACCACCTCTGCTCATCTCTTGCCTTCAACACCCTGTGGCTGGGTTCACCATGAGACAGTTCCTACTCACCACACGTCCTTCTCCTCTTTCTTCTTCTTCTTCTTCTTCTTCTTCTTCTTCTTCTTCTTCTTCTTCTTCTTCTTCTTCTTCTTCTTCTTCTTCTTCTTCTTCTTCTTCGTCATCATCATCATCATCATCTCCTCCTCCTCCTCCTCCTCTTTCTCTCCATGAGGAATGTGTCATTCAGAATCACCTATTCAGAAACAGCTACCTCCACCATAGGAGAATGTTTGACTAGGAACCTTCATACATTTTGCAATTGGCTCCATGGCAGCCATTTTGTGGTTCATCGACCGCCTCTCCCACACTAGACGTTTTGTGGTAGCATCCACCACCTGTCCTCTTAATCAAAAAAAAAAAATGCCCACAAACTCAACAAGCTCGGGATCCCCTGCTCTAGAGTGGCCAAGAAAATGAAAACGAGTTTGGCCTTTGCAGATCAGAACAGGTTTGCATACCAATATTATTGTTAAAAGTCTGGGCTAACAGATAGGCAGACAGTAGAAAAGACTAAGAGTCCAGTAGCACCTTAAAGACTAACAAACTATGTGGCTGGGGAGGAGCTTTCGTGAGTCACTGCTCACTTCTTCAGATATCTTCAGCTGTTGTTGTTGTTGTTCAGTCGCACAGTCGAGTCCGACTCTTTGCGACCCCATGGACCAGCTCCCTCCAGGCCTTCCGGTCTTCCGCCATCCTCTGAAGTTTGCTCAACTTCATGTTCGTTGCATCGATGACACTGTCTAACCATCTCATCCTTTGCCGTCCCCGTCTTCTTTGACCTTCAATCTTTCCCAGCATCAGGGTCTTCTCCAGTGAGTGCTCCCTTCTCATTTGGTGGCCAAAGTATTTGAGCTTCAGTTTCATTATCTGGCCTTCCAGGGAACAGTCAGGGTTGATTTCTTTTAGGATTGACTGATTTGTTCTTCTTGCAGTCCAAGGGACTCTCAAGAGTCTTCTCCAGCACCATAGTTCAAAAGAATCTATTCTTCTGCGCTCGGCCTTCCTTATAGTCCAACTCTCGCAGCCATACATGACTACTGGGAATACCATTGCTTTGACCATGCGGACTTTTGTTGGCAGGGTGATGTCTCTACTTTTTATCATGCTGTTTAGGTTCGCCATCGCTTTCCTCCCAAGGAGCAGGCGTCTTTTAATTTCATGACTGCTGTCACAGTCTGCGGTGATCTGGGATCCCAGGAACGTGATCTGGGATCCCCCATCCCCCGTTCCTGGGATCTTCAGCTACCCTGACACAAATTTTGTTAGTCTGCAGAAGCGAGCAGTGACTCACAAAAGCTCCTACCCTGACCCAATTGTTGTTAGTCTTTAAGGTTGGTGCTGGACTTTTGCTCTTTTCTGCTGCTACGGCTACCCCCATCTTGAGAAAGGCAGACAGGCCTTGACAGCATGTGTTGTGTTTTTTAACAGCATCCTCTTGGAGACTTGAAATCTATGACCCTGGGGCCATTTATCCCATACAAAGCAAAAAGGTAATGTTTAGGAGCATGCCCCCCCACACAACATATTAAGAGGTATGTGCCTGTGTAATGCAACTTACTTAATGAAGCTGATGATAAAAAATATGCAATATCCCTATGAAAGCCGCTTGCCTCACGAAAGCGCTTGATGAATTAGCCGCTTGACGGCATGCCATTTCCAACACAGAGAGAGACCGCTTGACGGCATGCCATTTCCAACACACACACACACAGAGCCCTGGGCTTCCTTAGAGCTTAGGAGGAAAGCTTAAACCAATTGCGCCTCAGGAAACTGCAGCTAAGGGAATCAAAACATCTGTTGTGAAAGAGATTATGAACCTCTGGAATCTACCCTTCGCCCAAATGTGGCAGATGATATCTTCGGCACGTGCCATCATCAACAAGGAGGAGAACCTCCCAAGAAGGGGTCCGTTCCACCAATGCAAAGGGTTTCCTGAAACTCCACTGTGATGAGCAGGAATTCTGCAGTAGAGAAACCACTCTGACTGCACAGACAACCCGAGTTATAGATCCTTCCTCGGACGGACATTCAGCAGGCAGCCTGAGGAAAGCTACTGTGCCTTCCTTCCTGTGATACAGGGAGAGTCATACCTGATTTCTGAGAGGGTTGTAAGAACTACTGAGATAATGTACTGGAAGTGTGTTGAGCATTATAAAGTGGCTGTCTGGTGAGGGAAAAGCCCCTCTCCTCCTTAACCGTTTCTGTTGTCAAACGGCTGTTATAGTTTGGAAGCTTCTTTTAGGGCTCAACTGAAATTTCCTCTCTTGTAACTTAAGCCCACTAGATCTGGCCTTGCCCTTTGGAGCTGCAGAGAACAAGTCTTTGCCCTTGTGGATGCACCTGGTCTGCAGGTATTCATGGAACAGGATCGTGTCTTCCCTCAGTCTGCTAGCTCACATTCAGCTTGTGAAGGACTGCAGTCCTAAGATTTCTTGTACATGTGCTCCCACCCAGCCAGGTATCTCCCGTGCTATACCTATGCAGCTGGATGCTTTCCTCTTGCTGCATAATTTTGCATTTGTCTCTGTTAAATTTCATTTTTAAAAAAGATCCAGCCCAAGTTTTTCCTACTTATCAAGGTCATTTTGCATTTTAAGCGTGTCTCCTACAGGGTTTGCTATCCCTCTCACTATTGTGTCATCTGCAGATTTGATCAGGATTCCCTCCATCCCTTCATCCAAGCTGCTGATAAAAATGTGAGGCCTCGGAAAGGGCCCTGTGGTAACCTGTTAAATCAGTAGTGTTGCCAGCCTCCAGGTGGTGGCTGGAGATCTCCTGGGACTACAACTGGTCTCCAGGTGACAGAGATCACCTGGAGAAAATGGCTACTTTGGAAGGTGGACTTTTTGCAATTATACCCCATTGATGTCCCTCCCCTACGCAAACCCCTGCCCTCCTCAGGCCACATCCCCAAAATCTCCAGGTATTTCCCAAACCAGAGCTAGCAACCCTATTAATTGGCCCCTTTAAGCAGGAGGCCTCTGTTCCTACCAATGCTCCCTCTAAGATGTGGAGTCTTGTGAACAAAAACTCTACTTTGTGAGCTACTGGCATTAAAGTTGTGAGTGAGCCATTTGGCTACTGCATACTCCAGCTTGCTCTGGAGCCACCATTCCTGAGCTAAGACAGAAATGTGTGAGCCAGAGGCTAAAAAACTGTGAGCTAGCTCACACTAACTTAGCTTAGAAGGAACACTGGTTCCTACCAGTTCCTATCACCCCAGTGGGTACTCAACTATCAGTAGAGACAGAGACTCCAAAATATTACTGATACAAATTAAACAGTTTATTGGAAGGTATCTCTGCACGATACAATACAAAAACAAATTGCAAGTTGCAAACTGAATAAGATGCATGATACAGGAATACATATGAAAAAAGTCATGGATACAAAACCATCAGGAAAAAAAATGCATGTTTACAGAAAATCATATAAACAGGTGAATAGGCAATGCTGAAGCATGAGCAAATAAAATGAAATTCCAGATTGGCAAAGAACTCTAGATAGTGGAGAGATGAACCACTAGCCACTCTTCTCTCTTTTTAAAAGAAAGAGAACACCTGTATGAACAGTGGCCTCCTGTTTAAGGGGACTGAATCAACACCATCCACTCTAGACTTCCTTCCAGGTGAATTACATACCCTTGATTAGCACTGTGTAACTATGGTTTTCCAACCAGCTGTCGATCCACCTAGCAACATTATCATCTAGCCCAAATTTAACCAATTTTCCAACCAACATACAGCTGGAGACTTTTGTAGCCTTGTTGAAATCCAGGTATGTCCAAACAATACCTATTCTTCAAAATCAAAAACATTTTAAAGAACTTGATAGAATGATGACACAATTCATTTGACAAGCTAAAAGACCATGAATTAAACTTAAAGCCCTACAAGATGCCAAAGAGAGAGATGGCTCTGTACTTTCAGGCTGGTTACTTTATTATAGAGTGGCAGCCCTGACATGGATAAAAGATTGGATTACCTTAGAAAATACAAGACTTTTGAAAATAGGAGGACACAGTCTTTTGTTAGATTGGCACGCTTTCATATGGTATGGGAAAGCAGAGATGCACAAATACTTCAAACATCATACTAGAACCTCCCTATTAAAGGTGTGGGAAGAGTCCAGAAACAACTTTTATACTAAGATTCCTAAATGGGTCACCACACTAGAAGCCTTTACAAATCCTAACCTGACACAGGAAGAAACAATTTTAAGATATGAAGATTTACTAACTAACAGAAATGAACTGAAACTAATAGAAACTTTAACATGGTGGCAAAAAATCCAAATAGAATCAAGATACAGTAAAGATAAGTTGTTAGGTTTTTATGATAAAATATTAGAAATAGATAAGATATTGATGTATGTTGATGAGAAACTTATCAAAAAAAATTATGCACTGCTTTTAGAAAATAAGACCCAAGATGCACTTGTCAAAGATGTTATGATAAAGTGAGCACAAATCTTGGGTCATAATATTGAGCTAGATCAATGGCCACAGGTCTGGGGAAAAAATTAAAAATTACAAAAGCAATTTCATATAAGGAAAAAAATATATAAGATGTTTTACAGATGGTATACCATGCCTGATAAATTGGCTAAGTTTGATCCTAATTGTTCAAATTTATGTTGGAAATGTCAAAATAATGTTGGATCCTTTTATCATATGTGGTGGCTATGTGACAAAGTGAAAAAGTATTGGGCTTGGATCCATGAAGCTTTGCAAAAAAAAATTAAAATCTTCTGTACCTTTTATACCAGAAATATTTCTGTTGAACATTCTGTCTGAAAACTGTTTAAAAAACGACTCTTATCTTATATTGTATTTAACTACAACTGCCAGAATATTTTATGCTAAATATTGGAAAATAACGGAGACAACTTTGAGACAAGAAATTTTAAGTAAAATTCTGGAAACGGCGGAAATTGACAAATTAACTTTAATTTTGAAAGGACAACCAGAAACCACATTTGAGAATATATGGTCAAGATTTTATAAATTGTTTGAAGACTATTCCAAGTAATCAACATAGACATTTAGAGTTTGTTAAGGACTTTTATTGTATAAATCTGATATACCTGCAAGTGATATTTCTAATGTTATAAGGTGAGCTATATAAATTGATGATAAATTAGGCACCAGTATGTTACTGAAGAAATTGAAAGTGAATTTCCCCCTTTCATGTTTGTCTTGTTATGTTGAAAAATAAAAAATGTATGAAAAAAGGAAAAAGAAATCCAGGTATGTCCACAGTATTCCCATTCTCCCCTAGGCTAGTGAGACAAACCAACATGTGGCAGGATTTGTTCTTGACCGTCCCATGCTGTCTTCTACTAATGTATTGCATTCATGATGCTTACAGGTTGGACACCTTATAGACTGTTCAAGTACCTTCTCCCTACTGAAGTCAGAATTAGGAACCCAGAGTGTTCTCCTTCATACTGACCTGGATAGCCCAGGATAGCCTGATCTCAATAGATCTCAGAAGCTAAGGAGGTTTGACCTTTGTCAGTATTTGAATAGGAGACCACCAAGGAATACCAGGGTCACTACACAGAGGCAGGCAGTGGCAAACCACCTCTGAACATTTCTTGCCTTGGAAACCCCATCAGGGGTCACCATACATTAGCTGTGACTTGACAGCAACAAAAGTGTCCTCTTTCCCCTCCCCCCCTTGTGAATTTCAGGACAACGATGAGTCATCTCCAGCCTTGTGTCTCCTCAGAGACAATAGATGGAGGAACAGGGCAGGCCATGAGTCAAAGAAACAAATGAATAAACGTGTTCTGAAGACTGGAGTAGGAGCAGAAATGGGAAGCAGAGAGGATACCATGTTCCTCAGCTTCTATGAGGATTTTAGTGTGAGCTGCGGTGGCTCAAGTGGTTAAGACGCTGAACTGCAGGCTGTGGAAGGTCGGTAGTTCAGCAGTTCGGGACCCGAGTGCCACATGACGGAGTGAGCTCCTGTCTCTAGTTCCAGCTCCTGCCAACCTAGCAGTTCGAAAGCAAGAAATTGCAAGTAAATAAATAGGTACCACTTCGGTGGGAAGGGAACAGCGTTCTGTGTGCCTTGGTGTTTAGTCATGCTGGCCACATGACCATGGAAATGTCTTTGGACAGCGCTGGCTCTTCGGCTTTGAAACGGAGATGAGCACCGCAACCATAGAGTCGGACTCGACTGGGTTTCGAGCAAGGGAAACCTTTACCTTTTACATATCTTCTCAGTGAGGACCTGATAATCCTAGTTCAGAGTTCTCACTCTATGAAAACACCCTACAACAGCAGAGTGATTTAAGATTACTCTTGTCTTTACAGCTGCTGGAGAATTTGGCACCACTGGGCATAACACTTAGAAAAAAAATACAAGAACCTAACTCAGAATCAGAGTCCAGCGGCACTTTTAAGATCAACAAAGTTTTATTCAAGGTGTGAGCTTTTGGGTGCATGCACACTTTGCCAGACCATGAAATGGAATTACAGATCATACTTGTGTATATATATAGGGTGGCTCGTTAAACCTGTAACTCCATTTCACGGTCTGACGAAATGTGCCTGCACATGAAAGCTCACACCTTGAATAAAAAACATTGTGGGTCTTAAAGGTGCCCGACTGGACTCTAACTTTGTTCTGTTGCTTCAGACCAACACGGCTGCCAACCTTGATCTAACTCAAAACCATTTGAATACATTATCCAAAACCCTCTGACGTGGAAATCAGGGTGGAAAAAAAAAATCCCATCTTGGTGAAGATTCGGGAACATTTGCCCACCGACTTCAAAGGTTTTGAAATTTCACTATTTACTTTTTTTAACATTTGTGCGGCATCTGTTTCCATCTTCTGCTGAGACAATTAGCAGGTGTCAATTAGGCAGGAGACAATAGATTATGTAACCAATTACTTTCCCTTTCCAGACAACAGTTTGCAATCAGAGGGATGTGTGATAAGGTTTAATCAAAGATTAGAACTTTTTAATTAAAGGGGGTCTTTTGTGGCTAGTCGTTTGACATTAATTACTGCTTTAACTTGATGTGTTTTGATGCGTTAAAGGCCTTGAGCATGGCAAGGGGGAAACATTATATTGCATTTTAGAAAGTAGTAATCTTTGTCATCTTGTTTCTGCCACCATTCGATAAAGCAAGTGTTATTTCCAACAGTTCGGTGGCCTTAGGTAAACAGAGCTGTGCCTTTCCAAAGCTCCGTAGCAGATGGCACTTTGAAATTAGCAACTCACCAACACTTAATTGTAATGATTGATAAGATCCTCAATCATCTTTCTTTAAAAAAAAAAAACTTTCCAAGGGGCTAAAGAGTTGGCGTGAGTTACATTTGCAGTTTTAACTAGCCTGGCTTACCCTCTGGGTATCTTCAAGCTAACTAACACCTCCAGCATTAATAGAGGTGATCAATCAAAGCAAAATGCCAAAGCCAGAAACTTGGGGAGAGATTTCTGTTTGTTGGCCCACAGAGAGGCAGATAAAATGTTAACGGCGTTCCGGTGATAGCTTTAAATTCCAGTCCAGGGACGGCCTCCGCAGCTGCATTTGCAAGTCATCCTTCTGCCAGCTCTTCTCTCTCCTGCTCACTCTCGTTATTCAGTGCAAAGTGGATATATTGACAATGAAAACCCTCCTCTGAATTGACTGCACAATTGAAGCGGGTGGGGGGGGAGAGAATGAGAAGTACCACAGCAAGAGCTGTTGCCATTATCTAGTGCAGGGTGTGAAAGTGAAATACACACCGGCACAAAAGTATTCTCTCTATTAAAAAGGGGGCGGGGGAGAGATGTACGTTTTTGTCCCCCTTAATTTCCTTGTAGAAGGAGGAAAGGAAGTGTGAAAGCCTTCGGCCCTAGCAGCCCAACTCACATCCTTCAAGAGTTCGTGGATAAAAATAGGGACACTCATGTGTTGTCTCATTTATATATTTCATCCCTGCCCCGGTTCTCATGTAGTGTGTGTGGAGAAGTGCTCAGGCAGCCATCTTTGATATGAGAAACATTATGCACTAGGAAAAAGCTGACTCAAAACCATCTCCCAGAAAAATGTCAGAGTAAATTTGGTTTCCAAAGAGCCAGGAAAAATAACAGGGGACAAACAAACTAACAAAAATGAAGTGACTACTGAAGCCCCCCAAATGCATGCGGAAATCAGGGAATAAGCCGAAAATGCATGGATCCAGAGATGACCAAAATAAATTGTGGAAAACCCCTAGATGTAACCAATGTTTCCTCTAAGTGAGCATAAATTCTACTTTGCGAGCTGCTGGCATTAATGTTGTGAGCGAGCAACTTGGCTACTGCATAAATTAGTTTGCTCTGGAGCCATCCTTTCTGAGCTAAGACAAAAATATGCGAGCTCAAGGCTAAAAAACTGTGAGCTAGTTCACCCTAACTCAGCTTAGAGGGAACACTGGATGTAACTAAGGCATGGATCAAGCCCTGCCACACCCCATAGGATAGTGGCTGTAAGGAAGAGCAGGAATCCCCCAGCAGTATCTTTTGAGACTGGTCTCCCAGATAGGACTGGAACCACTGTAACATGGTGCCCCCAAGTCCCAGTGCAGAGAGGGGGCTCAGTAGGATACCATGGTGGATAGTATCAAGGGCCACTGAGAGATCCTTCAGAACTAGCAGTCATATCCCCCTGTCTAGTTCTTGGTAGATGTCATCAACCAAGGTGACCAAAGCAGTCTACTTAGCTATTTATTGTGTGGTTGCATGGCGTAGCACATTGAATATATCGTGGTGGGTTTATTGTTAATTCAGTTCTTACGGTCAACAGAAAAGACAAAGAATGCACACAGATTACCTGCAGCAAGCACAACTACTGTAGCAGTCCTACACAACTAATGAAGAGCACTTCTACTGAACTGACTAGAAAACTTTCGTTAAACAAAGAAACTTTGTTAAGCAGACTGTTTTTAACAAAAGAGAGTTTTGACTTCATAGCTGGAGATGAGCAATGAGCTGCAGATGGAACTCCTCCCCCGCCCCAATAATTGGCTGGATGATTACATTAGGAACCTCCAGATGTATATTAAACTGGATCAAACTGCATAAAAGATAAATGATGTCTGTTTCCCCCCCCCATAAGCATTTCATATTTAGCATTTCCCCCATTATACAGAACTGATCTGCTAGAACCTGGAAATCAAAATGGCCGCTAGCCAATGTGAAGTTTAGAAGTCACCTTTAACCTCTTAGACAGCTTATTTCATGATGAAATTTGGGTGGAGAATTTGAGGTCATGTCTTTTTCAACCCATCAACTTTAGTGGAATCATCAGTACTCATTTTGTTTGGAGATGGCATACATCACAACACATCTATTGTAAAGTGAAATATAATCACTTCTGTGGTGGTAAGAGTTATTTTTTTAAAAAGCAAATAGCATTCAGGTCAAAATGTTTTCTTAAGCATTTGAAACATCAGATACGGAATGTTTGTAAGGGACTGTTTCCGAAGAAAACACACACAGTGCTAGAATAATAAATTTTATAAGTGTTTTGTATTCCCTGCACCTGTTATTTCTCAAAGAAAGCCTATCAGTTAGAATGATGAATTTTAACCTTTTCCGATTCTTCTAGGGAGCATCCAATTTATATTCTTCAGGCTCTTTCCTACTGGCTTCCCATACTGATGCAGAAATTATTGTTTTTGCAATATTTATAAAGATCT
Organism: Gekko japonicus; assembly: GCF_001447785.1. Lineage (NCBI taxonomy): Eukaryota > Metazoa > Chordata > Lepidosauria > Squamata > Gekkonidae > Gekko > Gekko japonicus. The sequence continues at coordinate 1,078,941 of NW_015164191.1, forward strand.
AGTTACAGGTTTTCAAGGACGTAGTTCACATTTCCTTTGAATCTGAATTATCAAATATAATTAAGGGTGGGGGAAGACCTACATAGCCACTTATGGTGTGGTTGCATGGTATAGCACACTGAATATATAGCAGCAGCTTTTATATTAATTCGCCTCTCATGGCCAACTGCAAATACAAAGGTTACATTATCGCAGCATGCAGGAGGCCTGAAGGCAGGTATTTTGGTGGAGCAAAATCCCTACACAAAATCTTTTTTAGGGTGGGTGGGCATTCTAGACATGTATATAACTTTTCTCCTGACCTGGATAGCCCAAGCTAGGTCAACCTCATCAGATCTCGGAAGCTAAGCAGGGTTGGCCCTGGTTAGTATTTGGATGGGAGAATCCCAAGGAAGTCCAAGGTCGCTACACAAAGCCAGGCAATGGCAAGCCACTTCTGTCCGAATCTTGCCTCGAAAACCCCAAGAGGGGTTGTCATAAGTTGGCTATGACTTGACAGCTCGTTGTACCACCATATTACTTATTAGAAGTTATAATTCTGCCATCAGATGATAAAACAATTCTGGCTGTAAATCTGGAGGCAAGGGAAAAATTCAAGAAAACCTCAGACTAAAGTAATAGTTCAGCCATTCAGCTGAATCAATATTTGTAATAATGTAAGGTGTGGAATCCAGCATTCAGTACAATTCAAGACCAATGGGTCCTATTGATTATAACGTTCACTGACAGGGGTCGCAAGTTCCTGATTCTATTACTCCTAATTATACTTTAGTAATAACTTGAGAATGTAATGCAATGCACTTTTAATTGGCAGTATCACTGAATAAATTGGGCCTCGGTTGTGAATAAATCTGTACAAGATAGAGCTTACAACATTGTCTATATATTTATGCACAAATTCATTGCAATTCAGTTGTATTTTCTGTGGAAGACTGTCCTAAAATACAACATATCATTCAGGAAAAAACTGTGTGTTTTTTCTATATACGGCTGTCAGGTTCCCAGTCAAATCACTCTCCACACACACTTTCTTTAGTGAATGTTTTATTTGGAGATATGAGATGCTATGGGTTCAAACGCTTTGTCAGGACTGGGGTGCAAAGACGGGAAAGCCGCATATAGGTACAACCCTAAAATTCCATTCATACACGTCAGCATTGCTACGAAGACCATGAAAGATATATGGTCAACAACTAGCCAGGTACAGACCCTACTTCAAGGAAACTTCCCGTGTGAAAGATGCCTCGGAGGCCCCATGGAAGAGTTTCCGAAGCTAGCCTCCCTGAATTACTACGACACTCACTCCCCCCCCTCAGGAATGGATAGGAATACAACAGGTACAGCTGGTCAAATGCCCAAGTTTGACACACGGCCTTCAGAGGGTAGCTGTGTTAGTCTGCAGTAGAACAGATGGATTTGAATCCAGTATCATCTTAGAGACCAACAAGATTTTCAGGGTGTGAGCTTTGGAAAGTCAAAGCTCCCTTTGTCAGATGCACAGGCTTGCAGTGGATTATGGTTTATGAGATACTTCATTTTCAAAGTGAAACTCCATCCAACTCCATTTGGAAAATAAAACTTCATTTGAAAAATGGGGGGAAAAAAAACCCACACAGGTATTTGGGGGATTTGGCAGTTTTTTTAGCTTGATTGGGAACTGTGCCTCATCAACCAAAAGGGAGAAAGGCTGCAACCAGGAAATCAGGAGGAGACTGAGATGGGGAAGGGCCGCCATGAAGGAGCTAGAAAAGATTCCTCAGTGTAAAGATGTGCCACTGGTGACCAAGATCAAGGTAATTCATGCCATACGTGTAAAATACTGTCAAGGGGTAGCCAACTTAAGGCAACTCCATAGGGTTTTCAAGGAAAGAGACTTACACAGATGGCTTGCCATAGTATTCCCCATTACTATGTACAGGTGTGAAAGTTAGACAGTGAAGGAAGCTGACAGGAAGGAAGGTGATTCATTTGAAATGTGGTGTTGGAGGAGAGCTTTATGGATACCATGGACTACCAAAGTGAGAAATAAGAGGGTTCTAGATCAAGCCAAGCCTGAACTCTTCCTAGAAGCTAAAATGACTAAACTAAGGCTATTGTGCTTTGATGACATCATGAGAAAACAAGAGTCACTGGAATAGGCAATAATGCTAGGAAAAGTTGAAGGCAGCAGGAAAAGAGGAAGACCCAACATGAAATGGGTTGACTCAAGCAAGGAAGCCACAGCCCTCATTTTGCAAGACCTGAGCAAGGCTGTTAATGATAGAATGTCTCGGAGGTCATTAATGTATAGAGTTACACTCTATGGATCAACATCTCCTGGTGGTCCCTGGCCTGAAGGACATCCATCTTGCCTTGACTAAGGCCAGGTAGAACATGCTTCCTATTGAGATCAGATCACACATCTGCTTGCATTGTCAGTTTTATGTAGGTACACGTTTTTTGGAGATCAGGCCCCTGTGGTGTTGGGAAATTTGTTAAAAGTAGTTAAATATTCAGAGCTGGAGAGGAGGCATTTTCTTTCTGTGTAAAAATCTTTATTTCTAAAGGGAAGGGAACACGGGAAATCTACAAAACAACAAACACTTAAGACTACATCCTTGCTGTTGCAAGTACGACAACGGACAGACTGACCACATGGTTGGTAATGAAGATTCTTCTTTCTTCTTGACCCTAGAAGGAAATCACCTGAATACATTAACCAACGATTGTTAGTAAATAGGCTCCAGTTCCCCAGGCTTTCTCCCCATTGGCTTTGTGCCAGGTTCCCTTCCAGGTCAGTATAAACAATAACACACAAGGTACACACATTAACTCTATAATGACTGAATTTAGACCTTGCAACACACACATTCCCAACATGTGGGACTTTCCTCAATTCTGCAGGGCCTGCAAGACGGAGCTGTTCCACCAGGCCTTCAGATGAGGCAGTGGGCATCCAGGCATGGCCTCCCTAAAGTTCTGTCACCCATTACCAACAGGCCGGGGAACCTCTCACATCCAGTGAATCTCTGTTTGAAATGTGTCTTCAGTCTTCATGTTTTAAATGTTTAACTATTTTATTGTATTACTGGGATGTTGTTACCCGCCCAGAGCCCATTTGTGGAAAGGGTGGGCTATAAATATGAAAAATAAAAGAAAACAAACAAACAATAAATTAGTCGGAAGCAATTTGATGGCACTTAAGACACACACAGAGAAGAGAAAAAAATACTCATGACATCATGAAGACTTGCTACGTATCAGAGTAGGTAACACTCTGCTAGATTGACTGAGAGCTGGACTTGGTCTAACACAATTCCATACAGCTGTTTAATACCAATTGGTGTCTATGAAAACCTTGGAACTAATGTTGGGTTAGAGGGAATAAGTCTTCTTCATGCTGTTTGATTCATCATTTTCAAAAGCTCATTTATCTGGGTTTGCTGAGTGGTGATACACTGGGTCATTGTTGTCATCTGCTCTTTGAAGTTATTCAGCTGGTCCATCAGAGGGCACATGGATTTTGCCAAAGTCTTTGCCAGCTCGTTGGTTACTTCCAGTTTTGGGCTCTCAGTTACTTTAGATTTCAAAAGTTTCTCTTTCTCGGTCCTCTTCCCCACCATCTTTATTGATTGTTTATTTTCACAATTTTTATAAAAAGTCTCTGAATATGCGCTTAAACGCTCAAACTCGCCTTGGTAAGTACTCCTTCACCGTTTTATCCGCATTTTCTTCCGCTCGCCCCCCCCATTCACTCAAAAGTTCATGTGTATGGGAGGCGTCCCTCCCCTGCTCACCTGATTTTCTGTTCCGTAGGGTAGGGTGGGGAGCTTTCTTTTCCCTTTAATCAATGCTTACATCTGACTCACGTTCATAATTGGTCTTCCGACCTTGATTATACTCCATTTCTGACGCTCGATCTCCTGCGCGTGCCCCAGTCGGCGTCACTTAAGTCCATTCGGTCTCACAGTACGGAGAACCGTCAGAACGGAGAGGCGCCTCAATTCTCTGGCATTACGCCATCAAAGAGGCAACCTCTTGAGAGTTCCATGGCAAGGGTCCCTTCAACCGGGTCCCTGGGGGGTGACGAGCCTGCGCACCCCCTCCTTTGGCTGGAGTGCAGCTTAACCCCCTGGAGGTCCGGGAGGTGAGTCTGCTAGCACGCCGCCATCAACTGGAAGTCTCTGAACCCACACTCTTGACCTTTTATCTTTTAAATAGCCAGAAGCCTGGGCTACTGGCTCAGTAGGTCAGAGAGGAGTCAGTTGTGCCATTAAGGGCAAGGCTGGTCAGTTGCCATCTCTGTCCAGCTTTCTTTGTGAACTGAAGATCAAGCATTCTCATCTAGCACATTTAAAGTTTCTGAACCTATTTTCTCTGCAAGCCTCCCTGAAAGGTTCTTGTTTCATGCCCTCTATATTTCAAGGTCTAGGCTTAGTAGCACATCTGCAGACAGACCTAAAACTCCAGCAGGGGAAATTCCTGGACATTTAGGGGAGGAGCCTGGGGAGGGCAGGGTTTGGGGAGAGGAGGGACCACAGTGTGATACAATGCCATGAAATCCACCCTCCAAAGTAGCCATTTTCTTTAAGAGAACTGAGCTCTGTAGTCTGGAGTTCAGTTGTAATTCTAGGAGATTTCTATGTCCCCACCTGGGAGCTTATGAACCGTACCTGCCCAAGGTACTGGCAAGATGTTTATTGTGATATGCAACAGGGATAAAAATCAGCTTTTTGACAATGTAGACATTGGGTTCATTCAGAGATACTGCAAAACAGTGCTCCCTCTAAGCTGTGGAGTCTTGTGAGCAAAAATTCTACTTTGTGAGCTACTGCCATTAAAGTTGCGAGTGAGCAATTTGTCTACTGCATAAATTAGTTTGCTCTGGAGCCATCCTTCCTGAGCAAAGACAAAAATTTGTGAGCCGGAGGCTAAAAACCTGTGAGCTATCTCACACTAACTCAGTTTAGAGGGAATACTGCTGCAAAACTATGGTTTAGAGAAGAAAGTCCCCAGCATGGTGCCCACTGACATATATCCTGGTGCCCACCCAGAGTTTTTATAAAGCGGTAGAGGCCACTTTTGATTGACTGAGCAGATTATTTTTTTATGTTGCTTTGGAAACAACTGCCACCACAAGACAGGGATCTTCACAGAGTGACTAAAGGTTTCATATGCAAGAAAATATTTTAAAGCACTATGTTTATTTTCAAAGGCATCCTATTCCAGATGTTCTGTCTGGAATGTTGAAGAGTTACTATTAGACGTATGCATAACCCCACTCCCTGACATGCTGTGGCTGGCTCCACCTCCTGCAGCAGTCATTTTGTGGCTGCACCCATTACCCTATTACGGCTTTCCAAAGGTGTCATGAGACAAAAAATCCATAAGAATGACACACAATCCCAAGACAGTCTAGTATGAAAAAATAGATACAGATGTGTACTAGATGCCCACAGAATAATACAATGACAAAACAGACTAGATTAAAGCCATAATCATTTAGTGTCTGGTAGTGAAAAAAAAAACCACTTCATGGAAAATTCATGAAAAATATACAAAGGTCAATAAAATGACACACAGCAGTCTGCTTTAAAGTCTCTCAGTCAGTATCCTTCTAAACAGTCTTGTATTCTCAAAAGCAGTCTGCTCCAAATTCAATCTCTCTTTCAACACTTATTCTGGATATTAAAGTGTTTCAGATCTCTGGTCTTTCTTCAGGAACAAACCCTACATAAGAGTCTCACATTCAATGTTACCTTCAAGTAGACACATTAATTGATTTACTTTTCTGATCTACTTGGGCAAGGTCTTCTCACTTATTTTCAAGCACACTGCTGCTGCTGCCAAAGTCAAATGGACACAGCCTCCAAGGTAACACTGAATGTGAGATTCCTATATAGGATTTGTTCCCGAGGAAAGGTCTGAAACACTTAAATATTTGGAATAAGTGTTGAAAGAGAGATTGAATTTGGAGCAGACTGCTTTTGAGAGTTTTCCTTAGAATGATAGAGCTGTTAAATATAAGAACATTGGTTTTGGTATTTTTGATGTAGTATTAAAATCTTTAATAAAAAAAAAACTAAAAAAAAATATATATATAAGAACATAAGAACATAAGAGATGCCAATGTTGAATCAGGCTAGTGGCCCATCCAGTCCAACACTCTGTATCACACAGTGGCCAGAAATACCAGAGGTCCACCAGTGGGGCCAGGACATTAGAAGCCCTCCCACTGTTGACCCCCCCCAAGCACCAAGATGACAGAGCATCACTTGCCCCAGAGTCCCTATCTATACCTTGTGGCTAATAGCCACTGATGGACCTCTGCTCCATATGCTTATCTAATTCCCTTTTGAAGCCGTCCATGCTTGTAGCCGCCACCACTTCCTGTGGCAGTGAATTCCAAGTGTTAATCACTCTTTTGGTGAAGAAGTACTTCCTTTTATCCGTTCTAACCTGACCGCTCAGCAATTTCATGGAGTGCCCATGAGTTCTTGTATTGTGAGAAAGGGAGAAAAGTACCTCTTTCTCTACCTGCTCTATCCCATGCATTACCTGCTCTATCCCATTCATTACCTGCTGTATCCCATTTTATACATGGCTGGAAGAATACAGTAAATGGACAATAGAAGCTTTTATTCAAACTAGAGAAATTACAGAAATTGCCTACATATATATACAGTTACAAATACAAATTTGTACATTGATGGGGTCCGAACTGACAGAGACTGACCAAGAGAGAGATCTTAGAGTTGTAGTAGATAACTCAATGAAAATGTCGAGACAGTGTGCAACTGAAATAAAAAAGGCCAACGCTATGCCCGGGATTATTAGGAAGGGAATTGATAACAAATCAGCCAGTATCATAATGCCCCTGTATAAATCAATAGTGCAACCTCATTTGGAGTACTGTGTACAGTTCTGCTCACCACACCTCAAAAGGATATTATAGCACTGGAAAAAGTGCAGAAAAGGGAAACTAGAATGATAAAAGGGTTGGAACACTTTCCCTATGAAGAAAAGTTAAAACACTTGAGGCTCTTTTGCTTGGAGAAATTACGACTGAGGAGTGACATGATCGAAGTTTATAAGATTATGCATGGGATAGAGCAGGTAGGGAATGACAGGCCTGTAATTTCCCGGATCTCCTCTGGAACCCTTTTTAAAGATGGGAGTGACATTAGCTACCTTCCAGTCCTCAGGAATGGAGGCTGATTTTAAGGAGAGATTACATATTTTTGTCAGGAGATCCACAAGTTCACAATTGAGTTCTTTCAGAACTCTTGGATGTATGCCATCTGGGCCTGGTGATTTATCAGTTTTTAAGTTGTTTATCAGTTTTAGGACCTCCTCTCTCGTCACCTCAATCTGACTCAGGTCTTTCAACACCCCTCCCGAACTCAGCGGCTCTGGAGTGGGCAAGCACCTCTCATCTTCCACAGTGAAGACGGAGGCAAAAAATGCATTTAGCTTCTCAGCCATTTCCCTATCATCCTTCAGTACTCCTTTTACCCCTTGGTCATCCAAGGGCCCCACTGCCTCCCTGGCTGGTTTCCTGTTTCTAATGTATTTGAAGAAAGTTTTATTGTTGGTCTTTACATTTTTTGCTATATGCTCCTCATATTCCCTTTTTGCATGCCTGACCACAGACTTGCATTTTATTTGCCATAGCCTGTGTTCTGTTTTATCAGCCTCACTGTGACTAGCTTTCCACCGCTTAAAGGAATCCTTTTTACCTTTTACAGCTTCCATTACTTTGTTTGTTAACCATGTAGGCTTTTTCTTATACCTGTTTGTGCCTTTCCTAACCTGCGGAATATATTTTATTTGAGCTTCTAGAATTGTAGTTTTAAACAGTTTCCAAGCTTCCCCAATGGTTTTGACCCTTTCTACTTTTCCCTTCAGTTTCCTCCCCACATGTCCCCTCATATCAGAAAAATTACCCCTTTTAAAGTTAAAAGTGGTTGTGTGAGTCTTTTTGGCCAATTCCCTATTTGTACAAATGTTGAACTCAACAACATTATGATCACTGTTCCCAAGTGGTGCAATCACTTTTACATCTCTCACCAGGTCTTGAGTGTTACTTAGGACCAAATCAAGGATCGCCTCTCCCCTGGTAGGTTCAGTGACCATCTGCTCCATAGCACAGTCTTTTAGAGTGTCTAGAAACTCAATCTCTTTCTCTTGACTAGAACACATATTGACCCAATCAATGTGTGGGTAGTTAAAATCACCTATTACGACACAGTGTTTTTGTCTAGCTGCTATCTTTAATTCATTCATCATTTTATAATTTTATAATTCATTCATCATTTTATGCAACTCAACAATGAAGTAAGTAACAAGTGATTCAGCTTTATTGAGAACGAGAACTTCCAAAAGATCACACAGCATCAGACGACACAACAACAACACACAGTGGAGCATAGCTCCTTTTAAACTTTCCTGGGCTGGGGTAGCCACGCTTTTACATAGTTAACATCCAATCATGTTACATAGATAACAACCAATCATTTGTCTTCCCTTCAGCACAGACTCTTGCATTTCATTGGTTACAGTACCTGCTTCAGCCAATGGTGTTGTTCCAGATTACAATCCCGCTGAAGTTTCAAGCTTTACATTACAAGTCAATGGTAAAGACACAACAAGAGCACCCCCCCAGCAACATGCCTGACGTGATAACATCTCCTCCGGGTAACATCTTCATGCTGCGCATGTCACACACTTTGGGGGTGGGGTTCCCCCCGGTGGCCCAATATGGGCCTCTCGAGCGGGGGTTTCCTTGCCCCCTGGGGGGACCTGGCAACCCTAGTCCAACCCTTTAACCACTATGCCATGCTGGGTCTCAGAGGAGTTATCAAAATATTACTTTATCCTGCACAAATTGGAAGTATGAAACTCTAACTTTGTGCTAATACAAGGGACCTGAATAGCCATAACTGTGGCAACTGTCTCTCCTTTAGAGCTTACGTTTTGCAGTGTTTTGATGATACAAACCCATCTTGTATCTTATTTATTGCGGCAACTAAGTTAGTGTTTGGAAAAAGAAATGGATTCTCCAGTCATCCTTCCGTTCCATTAGCCGCCTTGACTCTGAGGAGATAAGGTGCAATAAAAATGTGTTAACTAGGCCCTGATCTGGATAGCCCAGGCAAGCCCGATCATGTTAGATCTTGGAAGCTAAGCAGGGCCGACCCTGGCAAGTATTTGGATGGGAAACCTCCAGAGAATACCA
>NW_015164191.1:1088594-1123491 GCF_001447785.1 Gekko japonicus
GCTGTTAATAAACAATATACTTTGTGAGGTCCTGTCTTTCTAAGCTTATATGTTAGATTGTTACTTGTTATGAGAAGATTTCTCGAGCATCTCCTCCAGCTCGCTTCATAAAGGCAGTTTGCAAAGTCCTTCCACCTTTACATCTATACTAAAACTCTCTAAATTCTTGATAGCTTCTTAGACGTTCACTGCAGCCCAATCTTCTTTCATCCAAAGGAATAGAACCACTAGTCTTAAGCCTCTTCCGCTCTGGTCTCGGGGTCCAGTGGCTTCTCAAAGGTTTCTTGATTATGAAGGGCACCTCCAGCTCTTTTTTCTCAGCAGACTTTAAGATGACACTTTCTAAGAACACTCGCAGGGAAGAAGTTAAATCCTTTTAAATTTTTCCTGTTTCTCTTGTACTTTTTCTTCTTTTCTCATTTAGATCTCTGCTTAATTTGGTGTCCATCTCATTCGCTTTAAGAGCCCTCAATTCCATTTTTTCTCCAATCGCCTCCTGGAGCTGCCAAGACACAAATTGTTGATTTATCTTGGCAAGCTGCTGGTTAATACCAACAAGTTGCTCCAAGATCAGCTTGATGGCTTCTGCTACTAGTGCAGTGACGTCAACTTCCCTTCTTCTCCTTGGAGTTTTCGCCATCTTTTTTAGAGGATCTGCCATTTCAACGTTTTATTTTCAATAAAGTCTCTTTCTTCCTGAATCTGCAAATTGCATACGCTGTTAAAAGCTCATGGAAATCTCCCACAACAGGCTTACATGCTTGCAAATAAAGTCTTTTAGAAGTATCCATTTACAACTGTCTCTCTCTCTCCCCCTCCCTTCTTCCGTTTATGTAAATGCGTCAAAGAGGCACCCCCCTCCAATCGCTTAAGGGGTTTTAGGGGGGGATTTTGCTTCAAGTATCAGTTTACAATTGTTTCTCTCTCCCTCCCCCTCCTTGTTTATATAAATGCATTGAGAGGCATCCCTCTCTCAGCACATTATCGCTCAGAAAGTTTTTCCTTTGAGGGGGAGGGGATTTTCTCTTCTGAAGACAAATCGCTCATTTTCACTCACAGTTTGCTCCTCAACTCACAGTTCATTGTTGGTCTATCTTTACCATGCTCTTAATCGCTCCTTTGCTCGATCACCTGTGCTTGATCGGGTCGACACAGCTTGTGGCCTCGCTAAGAGGATGCAGTCAGCGAGAGGGACCATCAGGGCGAAGGGGAGCCTCCATCTCCCTGGCGTTAGCAGGAAAAGAGGCTCACCCTCAAAAGCCCTATGGCTTGGGAGTTCTCCCTGAACTCCCGTGGGGGTGCCGAACCAGCGGCACCTCTACCCCTCCGCTGCTGTGCGGTACTCCTCCCCAGAGAGCTGGGAAAGGCGTTTGCCATCGTTGTGTCATAGACCCTGCCTCCCGCTATCATATTTCTCTTTAAAAAACAAAAGCAATGTAGACTGCAAGAGCCCCCCCTCAGGGCTGGTACAGGGTGATGGTCCAAAACCAGGTGTCATGATCTGGGCTGTGGAAGCAAAGGCCTAGCAGGCCCAGCGAGCCTGAGTAGCAGTGGGAGGAGGCCAGGCCTACAACTCCCAGAATCCCCTGAGAGGTTTTGGCACCAATTCTAGCCAATCACAGGAAAAGTGGACTTAGACCCATGGTTTAGAGAAATGATGGTTAATAAACTGGCTTCGTATCCTTCCTTGAGGTATGCTAGCAAATCTGAGTTAACATGACAGTGAAAGTACAGGCAATCAATTTACTATGGATAATTTAAATAAACTGTGGTTTCATGTTACATCTGAACCATCACAGCACTAATTGCTATTCACTTCTATATAATTTATTTATCAATATAATACACAATGCTAAACACTGTTATTGCCGAGAGGCTATTCTTTGTAAAGCTAATTGCTTGCAAAGGGGGCAACGATGATGGGCCGCTTTTTTATTAATGGCAGCAAATGACAGGACATTGTCTCCAGTCGCTGGGAATGGGAGCTATCAGAGCTTGGGGAAAGTGACTCCTCTCTCATCAAAACAGCTAAAAGAAGTTGGGAGTCTGAAGGAGAGAGAGAAGTTCCTTGGTGACCTTAGCTGACCCTGGAGGGCCCACCCTTGGGGAAGGGGCATAAAGGCTCTCCTGTGGCCTGCCTCTTGCTTCCAGGAGCTTCCTTGCTTCCAACAGACTCTGCTTGTAAAAGTCAGCTGGGACATGACAGCAAAACAATTAAAAAAAAATCTTGCCACTGTTTTCTGGTCCAAAGAAAATGGAACCACCCTGGACCATCCTGCCATGTTAAGGTTGACACATAGGGTTGCCAACCTTCAGGTGGAGCCTGGAGATCTCCCGGAGGACAGAGATCCGTTTCACTAGAGAAAATGGCTGCTTTGGAGCGTGTGTTCTATGACATTATACTCTGTTGAGGTCTCTCCTTTCCCCACACCCCACCGTCCCCAGGCTGGGGGGGGGGGGGAGATGGAAAGCTGAAAACAGAGGGGCAGATAGTAGTAGGCTGGCTGTTGAGTGGGAAGGAGCTGGGGTTGCTGGGGGAGGTGGCATGCCACACTGCTCGGGATCGCATTCTCTCCCATCTCTTGGGGAGGGGATGGCCTGCCGGCCCGCTCAGACCGGGCTTTATGGTGTTTTCAGCCCACTGGGATGAGCTGTCCTCCCACAAGGGGTTTGACATGAAAAGAAGAAAAATGCAAAAAGGAATTTTTATCTGTAAGTTTGTGATAAGGACGCACAGCTAATTGTCCATTATGTACAAATACTGTGGTTTCTAAATAATTAATCTGTTTTTTATCTGCTACAAATGTAAACCTAATGCTACTATGTATGGAATTAAACCAGTCCATAAAGGGCTCTATAACCGACCAGTCTTCTATTATAAGGAAAACGTCATCTATGTAACTTTTAAAATAGAACAAATGCTTATGAAAAGGATTATTGTCCGGGTTAGTTATCCAAATTATTCTCAAACTGGCTCATAAATAAACAAGCTACACTGGGTGCAAAACTGCTGCCCATTGCCACTCCCTTTACCTGCCAAAAGAAACCATTATCAAAATGAAAAAAAAAACTCTTTTCAAAAATAATATCAACCAAATCTAACAAAAAATGGGTGGGAGGGGAAAGGGCAGTCCTCTTTTCAAGTATGTTGAGGAGGCAAAGTCATGCCTCCTCATGCGGATATTTGTATACAAGGCTGTAACGTCCATTGTGATTAGAATTCCTTGGGATAGAAATCTCATTCCTTCAATCTTAGTTACAAAGTCCCTAGTATCCTTTATATAGGTTGGAATTGTGATCACTGAGGGTTGTAGAAATGAGTCCAAAAATATGGATAGCGGCTCAAATACAAACACCTGAAACAATGGGTCGCCCTGTCGGAGGGTGGCCTGGTTTGTGAATCTTTGGTATGATGTAAAAAATAGGGACTCTCGCAAAAGTATTAATAAGAAAAGATGCTGTAGTCGTGTTTATATAATCTAAGGATAAAACATCCCTTACTGCAATTTTTAAAAATGTAATATTTTATTAAATTTTTGATTTTAACAAACTCTTTTATAAACATATACAACAATAAAACTTACAACCGGATCCTTGTACAATTCGTTATATAACCAAGTTGAGGTAACTGTATCAAAAAGTTTATTACAATACAAACAATCAAAGTTTTAAGGGTGCTTACATTATGCTTAGATTATGTTATAATACCCAATCTTTGCATATATAAGAATAGTATTGGGATTCCAAGATGATTCCATAAATTGGAGAACCAAGAGCCCGTACTCAAGGGACGTGTGTCTTTCCATTTAAAAGCTAACGTTGTTTTGGCCGCTGACAGTAAAAGGGTGAGTAATTCTTTACTATACTGTGGTATTGCTATGTCTTTCCAATAGTTTAAAAGTATAATTTCAGGTTTCATAGGGACCTTTTAACCTGTTAAACTTTCAATTTCTGTCAACACCTTTTGCCAAAAAGTCTGTACCACTGGGCGCTCCCACCAACAGTGAATATAAGAACCAACGTTCCCACAAATTTTCCAGCATAGGGGGGACTTTGAGGGATTTATTTTGTGCGGTTTCAATGGGTTAAGTTACCAACTGGTTAAGATTTTGTAGTTCTGTTGTTGTACGTTAACAGATTTCGTGATGGCAGCATAAGAAGACCACACTGACTCCCAAAACGTCTCATCAAGATCTACCTTAAGATCTGCAGACCATGAAGATGTGTATGAGGGAAGCTGAAATGGCTTGGGATCTAATAGGACTTTATAAATTTTTGAAATCAACCCCCTTGGTGAGCCATTCGAAACTGCTATAAGTTTTTCAAAGTCTGAGAGTGGTTTCTTGCATAAGGCCTGTAATGGTGGTGTGGCAAAGAGATATTGTATTTGTAAGTATTCTAGCCAAGGCAAGCTCTCCTGTGCTAAATTGTCTAACTTAGATTTTTCTAACAGGTGTTGTTTGCGAGTCAGATCAAAAAGTGTTCCTAGCTTAGATTTTTTCCAGTGTGGAAAAGAGTTGTGAACTTGCGCAGGAGGAACCAGGTTTCTCCTATGAAAGTGGACATGAGGGAGATTTCAGATAATAGGTGCAAATGTTTGGATTTCTAGACCTTGAAAAGAGATAGCATGAATGGGTGTAGTGGGATACAATAAGATTTTTCTGTTTTTTTTGCCAAAGGGCTATGGAGTATTGGGTATGATTTAAGAAATATTCTTCAATTTTGACCCACTCCGGTTGAGGTTCTGATTTAAGAATTTTCAACACCACTGAAATAATTGTTGCATCATAATAAGTTTTTGGGTCCAGAAGCACTAAGCCTCCAAGTCTGGAAGGGCAGTGCAGTGTGAGAAATTTAATCCTGGGCCGAAGGTAGTCCCAAATAAATTTCATCCAATGAGATTGTCATGTTTTAAATTGAGATGATTGGATTGGGAGTGGGAGAGCTCTAAAGAGGTATAAACATTTGGGGGAAATAAACGTTTTGAGAGACTGTATTCTCTCCATCCAGGATAATTTGTGATCTTGCCATTGTTGTAGTAATATATTGGTTTTTTCAAAGGTTTCAAGATAGTTAATTTTAAATAAGCTGTTCAAATCAACGGGGATCTTAACGCCTAGATAAGACCAAGTCTGTGTAACCCATTGGTACTGAAAACTGGCCTGAATAAAGTTTTTCACAGAATACGATATATTAATTGGGTACAAAGTTGTTTTAGTTTGGTTAACATGTAGTCCTGAGAGATCAGCAAATTTCCAAAGGACTTCCTCTATGATTGGGAGCGAGGATCATGGCTGGCTAACGTATAGGACAAAATTGTCAGCAAACAAGCTAATCTTATATTTGTGATGTGCAATGTCAATTCCAGTAATGGAATCTAGGTTCCTAATTTTGTTTGCTAGGGGTTCAATGGATAGTACGAACAGCAGGGGTGACAATGGGCATCCCTGCCTGGTGCCTCTGGATAGTATAAAATTGTCTGAAGTTGTGTTGTTGAGGGCAATCTGTGCTTTAGGTGATGCGTATAGAGCATGAATAACTCTCTGAAAGTTGGGTCCAAACCCCATTTCCCTAATAACTTCAGTCAAAAATAAAGGTTCAACCTTGTCAAAAGCTTTTTCAATGTCTAAAGCTAAAAAGCAAACATCTGTCAAGTGTTGTTTAGAATAATTAATCAATCCCAAAGTTTTTCTGATGTTGTCTGTGATATCTCTGGCCGGTATAAATCCTGACTGATTGATGTGAATGTATTGGCCTATAAAATTGCTTAGTCTAGCTGTTAGTACTGTCGTAAATATCTTATAATCACAGTTCAGCAATTATATAGGACGATATGATTGTGGGATTAAATCATCCTTACCTTTCTTGGGAAGAACGATTATTTTTGCTTCAGTCCAAGAGTCTGGAATCTTTCCTGTTTGAAGTATATGGTTGCATGTTTCCACTAAGGGAGTTGCCAAAAGGGAAGCAATTTTTTTTGTAAAACTCTGCTGGAAGACCATCTCTCCCAGAAGCTTTATTTGCTTTATTATGTTTGATTGAATTTAGTATTTCCTGGCAAGTATTTCCTGGCATCTATATTAAAACTATGGGAGGAAGACAATTTTCTGATCATATCCTTAGAGTGAAGAAATTTTTGATGGATTCTATGGAGGGGTTATCTGAACTATACAATTGGTGATAGTAGTCCTTAAAAACACTGGAAATGTCTTTTGTAGATGTAAGTAGATTTCCTTTGTTGTCTTTAAGAGAATTTACATTTCTGAAAGATTGTTGTTGTTTGAGTTTCCATGCCAACAGTTTTAAAGACCGTGGATGATGAAACCAAAACTTGTGTTTAAGGTATAAAGGTTGTTTTTGCACCTGAGATGTTTCTAGAGATTCTAGTTTCTTATGTTCTAAAAGAAAAAGTTTATAGCTTTGTTTATAACCAGTTTTTTATGCTTGTCTTCTAAGATTTTTATCCTTTTTAATATATTTTGTCTTAATTCATTTTTTGTTTGTTATAGGCTGCTGTGACTGCTATAAATTTTCCCCTAGCAAATGCCTTCATCATGTCCCAGACCACTGTCAATGGAACATCACTAGAGGAATTCAAGCCAAAGTATTCCTTTAATGACTGCTCTTTGTCTTTGCATATAACGTGGTGAAATAAAATATTTTTGTTTAAAATCCAGGTGCGTTTTTGTGGTTCATTTGTTTTAAGTGTCAGTGTAAATTCTGTCCATGCGTGGTCGGACAATGTTCTTAGACCAATGTCAGAGTTATGTATCTGATTAACTAGGGAAGTGGCGGTTAAAATAAAATCCTTTCTACTGAAAACTTGGTGTCTGGGGGAAAAATAAGTAAAATCCTTTACTCCAGGATGTTGGATCCTCCAAACATTGTACAAACCAAACTGATCCAAGAGTAATTTTAAGGCAGTTTTTGGTTTGGATTTTGATTTGAGTTTTTTCTGGTACATTTGGATTATAAGATCTATCCCAAAATCGGTCCAGAATAGAGTTGAAATCACCTCCAATCAAGGTGTGGCCATCTTGAAAAGTTTCCAGGGAAGTAAGAGTTTCTTGCAAAAATGTTTCTTGCCCTAAATTTGGGGCATATATGGATGCGAGTGTCATCAGGGTGTTATTTAAACGGCCTTTTAGGAATAGATATCTTCCTCTGGTGTCAATATATTGGTCTTGGCACTGAAATTGTGCCTTCTTAGAAAATAAAATGGCTACACCTCTCGAGGAGGAAGAACTTTGAGCCTGATATTGTGAGCTGAACCATTTAGATTTGAATATGGGATGGGAGGATTTCCTAAGGTGTGTTTCTTGTAGAAACAATATATCAGGATGCATTTTGACTAAAGCACTAGAGACTCTTCTAACTTTCAGTCTGTTATTAAGACCTCTGCAGTTCAGAGAAAGTATTTTCAAAGAATTATCCATTATCCATGCAACAGAATGCGAGAACATTGTTAGTTACAGTTACCGCATCAAATAGCAGTAGCCTAAGAGATTGGGCCATTAGAGAGCACTTAGTATTAGGTTCTATGTTATTATTAACAAAAAAGTGTACAGGATCTAAAAAATGGAACAAACTGTATAAAAACTGCGATATCAACCCTAGTGGTTGCATGGAACAACCGAATATATTTTTTCTCTTTAAGAAAATAAGAAAAAATATCTTCCTCCTATGAGGGTATCAATATAAAGCTTACCCTATTCAGAAAAGGGTTTTACCTTGCAGGCTGTGCTTCCTACAGCCAGCTAGTTGTGCAGCTAAATTATAGAAGAGACCTAAGTTGTAACCTAAAATTGGGGGGGAATCAGTAGAATACTGTCCACCACCCCTCTCACCCTTTATGTTTAAAGTAAATAATAAAAAAACCCCCTCCTCAGATGAGAACTTTTGAAATAAGTCAGTGCACTTAGTGTTTGACAGAGAGCATTATGTACCATGCAATGAAAACTCATGAATACTGAATTGGGGTTGTTATGGTGCAAGCAGGGCCATGTGTGTAGAAGTAAAAATAACAAAAAAAAGAGGTTTGTAACCTTACCAATGTGAAGTGGATTGACAATTTAGATTAGGTAGACCTCTGCATCCTAGTAAGGCTTACACTGTAACTTTGAGGTAAAATCTCTAGCTGCAACTAAGATAGAGAAGGAGAAACGTGAATAAAGAACAGAGTTGTAGGGACGTTTTGAGCCTACAAGCACCTTTGGAATTTTGACAGAGGCTGCTGCAGAAGGCAGAGCCAGCTACAAAATGGCTGCCGTAGTTTACCTTCAATCACACAGTGAAGATCCTTGTGCTATGGTGGTAGCCTTTGCCAAAGCAGTGTTTTTTAAAATCTAAACAGCCAGTCAAATCTCCAACTGCCAATCAGAAGCCCTGCTGGGCAAAAGTGTCATCTGGCCCCGCTCACTTTCTAAAAAAGCTTGGTGGGCCCCAGGAAAGGTATCGATGGGAAGTGTTTCTTTAGACAGGTACAGGAGAACAAGAACGTTAGTGTTTTGAAAGAGAATGCCACCCTGCTCTCTAGATTTTTTCAAAATGGCATCTCTAGTGCGGCTAGCAGGGAATCCAGCTACGATATCACGCGGGAACTTCTCTGTTCTCTTTGAAACAGGGTCTAAGCAATAGGCCCTGTCAATGAGGGGAGCTACATTTTCATCCAATTTTAAAGCTTGAAAGAGCCAAGATGCTATAAAATTTTTTAGCTCTGACTCACCCTCCACCTCTTCAGGGAGATTGCGAAATTTCAGATTCTTTTCCCTCAATTTATTTTCCAAAGACATAATTTTATTTTTAGTCCATGTTTCAGACCGTTGGAGATGCCGAACGTCTTCTTGGGCTTCCATAGCAGTTTCTAACACTGATTCCGCTGCTTGGGATACTTCTGAGAGAGTTTGTGTAATTTGTTTCAGTTCATCTGAGAATGGTTTAATTGCGAGATGAATCTGCTCCGCTATGATAGATTCAAGGTGATTGATAAGTCTCGTGGAATTCATAGCAGGACAATGCGGCTTCATCGTCCTTGGCAGTAGAGACGTCCGCCATTTTAGCATTTTGCTCTTGTGTCTGGCGTGTAGATTGTTTTCCTGCGTCTTTGACTAAGAATTTAGTCAGTTGTTGAGGATTCATTGATGTCCTGTTCGTCTGAGTCTGGCCGGATTTGCCCAAGATGTTGTAGTGCAAAGGATAACGTTAAGGAGGATGTTTTATGAAAAAAGGCAAGAAGGGTGGAGGAGGAGATCCTCTATGCGACTGCCATCAAGGATCGCCAAGCCACCCCTTACTGTAATTTTAAAAATATTTAATACCTCATCTGTTGTATTGTGATTAATTGGCTTATAATAATTTGACCGAAAACCAGAAAACAGTGACAATATAACAATGTAGAAAAAATGAACAGTTATCAATAATTAGTGTAGAGGGTGGTCTCCGGAATGTCCTGCCGTTTCGACACTAGTCTTCTGAACAAAGATGAATAACCTTATTGAATACAACAAAATCAACTGTGTAAGATTTATGAACTAATGTACAACTCTTTTTACAATAAAGTTGTCAATAAAATTAATATGAAAACCTTACATGTAGTATCTCTCAAGAATTCATTTCAACTGGTGACATATCAAAATTTCATGGATCTCACTGGTGATTCTATAAAATACAACATACACTTTTACAATTCATGTATAAGAATTATTTTAAGAATACATATGAATTTGTATAAAAAACTCACCAACAATCATTATAGCTGTAGTTTCATGAAGAGCCTTCCGTGGGCAAATGGTATTGTAATGCCTTACCAGGTGGACTTCATTATAGGCATTATATACTACCTCTTCTTTTATCAACCTGATGCTGTATCTACTTATATATGGTTGCCAACTTGCGTGAAAAACTCATTTCAATTCTTTATGCTGTATTTTGGCACTATATACTGTAAACAAGATTGTACACATTATTGACTGATTATTTTAAAAAGCATATATTTTCTGATTTTTGCAACAAAACATTATTATTTTTTATTTTTTTAGTGCTTGAATCACAGTTGATTTTCTTAGTAGTGTAATTTTCCCATACTGTGTACCTTAATTTGTATGCTCCCACAAGGGGTGCCTGCTTTGGGGCAGTGGGGTGGTAATCCCCACTCCACTCAGAAATCGAGTCCTTGGCGCACTGCATGAGAATCACCTGGGGATCGTCAGGATGAACGCGTTGTCCAGGAGCTATGTGTGGTGGCCAGGGCTGGACAGCAAAATTGAGGACAAAGTTAAAGGTTGCCAAAAGTGTCAGGAATCCAGACTCGAGCCCCTGCATGCCCCAGTACGACCATGGGAGTTGTCCCATAAACCCTGGGCACGGCTACATCTGGATTTTGCCAGGCCCTTCCAGGGACAAATATTTTTTCTGCTGGTTGATGTTTACACAAAATGGCTAGAGGTAGTACCGGTCCCTTCTACCTCCTCCCGGTCGGCCATCTGCATGATGTGGTGGATCTTTAGCTCCCATGGTATTCCTGACTCCCTGGTTACGGACAATGGCATGGCCTTTATCTCAGTGGAGTTTCAGGAGTTCATGCAATATTATGGCATCAGACACATACGCTTCGCTCCGTTTCATCCTGCAACCAATGGCCAGGCTGAATGCATGGTCAGGACTATGAAAGAGTCCCTGTGCCGCATGGATCAGAAGGACTGGGACTACGAGTTCGCTGCTTTTCTCTTTAGCCATCACACAACCCCACACACCACAACTGGCTGCAGTCCAGCCGAGCTCCTCATGGGCCAGCACCTACCGACCCAACCGGACCACCTCGACCCAGACAGGGCCCCGGAACACAGCACAGTCACTGAAGACCAGGAGGCTCCAAGGGGGTTCTTCCCGGGGGACCCCGTGTATGCCCAGAACTATGCCCAGGGTCCCATGAGGATTCCTGCTAGAGTCGTCCGGGTGACAGGCTCGCTCTCCTATGAAGTCTCCAGCGAAGACGGGCAGCTGATGAGATGGCACATTGACCAACTACACCACCTCCTCCTCCCAGCAGACACTGACACTCCTGCTGACAGCGCCTCTGACGGTCTAACTCCCTGGGAACCCAAGGCAACCGTGTCAGCAGAGCCATGTCCGAGCACTCCAGCAGGCGAAAGCAACAGCAGCAATGCAGAGCCGATAGACCCAGCAGCCCCACACTGGCAGAGGTTCCAGCGACCGAGATCCCTTCACCCGAACTGGCCAGGATGATGCCTCAGAGCTCAGCCTCAGAGCCAGGAGTATGCCATTCCACTAGGGAGTGGCAGAAACCTGCTTACCTCAGAGACTAGGGGGGATCTGGACCGGGGGGGTGTGTGTCGTGTACCTGTAAGACTCTGCAGTAACTCTCAGACACAATAAGTCTGTTTATGGATTTTATTAGCAATCAGGAAAGTTGCAGGTGAATCAAAGGGTTTGACAGTACTGGCAGGTAATACAAGTTTAGCTTTTATGAGAATTTTGGTGCGGCCCACATTCATATGTCATGGTCCATGATAAGACTACATGCACGTGGTCGGACTTGCACGTGGCCGCAGGAACATGCCAAGCTTTGCACCACAAGGGCAATAGCAGCTACGGATCCGAGACCTCACTATCGGTCAGCTCGGATCCTAATAGGGAACCAATAGGGAGAGTTGTGTGTAAATAATCCAATCACGGGTGTGTGTGTGTGTGTGTTGGGTGTGTTTTGAATGGGAATATAAGTGGGCCATGGGCCACGCTAGTTGTCTCAAGTTCTTCGATGTACTAATAAAGTATGAGCTGAAATCACTAGTTCGTGCATCAGTCTCAGTACTTTATACAACAGTTGTCAGCTCCAGGTTAGGAAATTCCTAGCGATTTGGGGTGGAGAGTGGAAAGGGGGGTTGAGAAGGGGAGGGATCTCAGAGGGGTGTGATGCCATAGACTCCACCCTCCATAGGAGCCATTTCCTCCAGGGCAACCAGGGCTGCCAGCCTCCAGATAAGGGCTGGTGATCACCCAGGTTACAACTGCTCTCCAGATGACAGAGAACAGTTCCCCTGGAGAAAATGTCTGCTTCGCACGATGGGCTGTATGCCATTATACCCTGCTGAGGCCACTTCTCTCCCCAATCGTCATCCTCCCAAGGCTCCATCCCCAAATCTCCAGGAATTTCTGGACCTGGAGCTGGCAATCCTAAAGAGAGAACTGGTTTCTGTAGTTGGGAGCTCTTTGGCGATTCCAAGAGATCTCCAGGCTAGACATGGAGGTTGGCAGCTCTAGCAGGAGGAAAGGAAGCAGGAAAAGGGGAGAGGCTGTGGAGGCTTTCAGGAACAGGAAAGAGGAAATGGCGGCGAGGGAGGGAGCAATGAGATGCCCCCTGCAAGTCCTTGTGGGTTCCCAGTTGTTGATTTTATATTAGTGGTTTTATGTATTTTCTTATGCTTTCTTGTTGTTTATATTGTAAGCTGCCTTGAATTCATATAAGGTAGAAAGGCTGCTAATAAACGTTTTAAATAAACAAAGGAATAGAGATGGCCAGTAGCACAGACAGCTTTAAAAGGGGAGTACCCACATATGGAGAAGTCCATTCGTGGCCACTCGCCTTGGTAGTTAATGTGAACCTCCATATGCAGGTAGTTAATGCAGAACCTCCATCTGGCCCGTTACCAGGGCTATTTTTGGGCAGGAACGCACAGGAACGGAGTTCCGGCTGGCTCCTGAGTTGGCCACACCCAGCAGGAACTCATTAGCATAACAGGCCACACCCAACAGCAGGAACTCATTAGGATTGGCTACATTAGGGGTGTGTGGCCTAACATGCAAAGGAGTCCCTGCTACAAAAAAAGGCCCTGGGTTTTGACAACAAATAAGGTAAACAGAATAAGAAGCAAAAGGTGGGTGTGGCTGGATGACCATACTTCTGGCAACACGGGGCTGCGGCCTAATATGCTAATGAACTGTGGTGTTAGGGTGTGGTCTGATATGCTAATGAGTTTCAGCTGTTGGGTGTGGCCTATTATGCTAATGAGTTCCTGCCTTTTTCTACAAAAAAAGCCCTGCCCGTTACATCGAGCGACTGGGAATGACGCTGAGCCGGAATCTCGTTGTCGGAGACATCTTAATACGCCATCGTAAGCAATGAACCGTAGAACTGAATAGCACCTTATGTTTTTATGTTTTAACTTATTATGAAATTATATATATTGTTTATTGGCAATTGGACCACTGCTATAAGCCTCCTTGAGCCTGTTCGCGGGGAGGGCGAGGTATAAATGGAATAAATAAAATAAATAATAAAACAAATAAGGAAACCTCTGAATCCCAGAGCCAGGAGGCAACATCAGGGAAGGCCTCGGCCTCTCTGCCCTGTCGTCGGTCCTGCAGAGGAACTCATTGGCTGCTGTGTGTGACAGGATGCTGGACTAGATGGACCACTGGTCTGATCCAACTGGACTCTTCTGAGGTCGGCTGAGAGCCAGCGTGGTTAAAGTGTCGGTCTAGGATCTGATCCCCTCTCTGCCATGGAAACTTGTAGTCCCACACTCTCAGCCTAACCTACCTCTCCGGGTTGTTTTGATACTAAAGTGGAAGAGAGGAGAATGTGATGTAAGTTGTTTTAGGCCCCAATTGGGGTGACAGGTGGGATATAACAAAAGTAAACTTTAAAAACAATATTCTTAAACCTGGGAACTTTTGCATGCAAAACGTGTCCTCTAGCACTGAGCCACAGTTTTCCTCTCTAGAAACATTTTTTTTTAAAAAAAATCTTCCCTCTAGATTAAAAAAACACCCCAGACTGCCATCTCTATTAGAAAGTAGGAATGGTATTTTCACTGATAAAAAGACATTACGTACTGCAGTTTTAAATTTTCTAGTTCATCTGATCTATCTTACTTCACATCAGTGTTAATAAATTTATTTAACCTTTGGGGAGATATTCGTACCAAGTGGTGCATCAAAGAATGAATTTGGCCTTTCAACCAATGAAAAGATATTCACTTGGTCCCCATTAGAACCGCCAATTTAAAAGGTGACATTTAAAGCTAATATGTACCAATAAGAATATCCTGGGTCTCTTTGCAGCTGCAGACATTTTGAACTCTTCTATCAAGGCGTGCAATTTAATGATGGCAGCAAGAACACTAATAAACATTGTCAACTTGATTGTCTGACACGGAACATCAGTACAGTGCAGGAGGACATGGCGGAGGTATATAAAATTCAGAAAGCTGTGAAGAGAGGCAGGGTTTTTTCTCCGCCTGTTCCCATAGTCCTAGAACCTGGAGGTCAGTTGCAAAAAAATTGATCGGTGGTAGGTTCAGGAGAGCCACAAAGAAAGCACTCCACGTGGCACTGAACTCTCCACCACAATCTATGCTGAGGCCAGGGCTGCCAGCCTCCAGGTGGGGCCTGGAGATGTGTGAGAACTACAATCTCCAGATTACAGATCTCTGTTTCCCAGGAGAAAACTGGGTGCTTTGGAGGGTGGACTCTATGGGATTATACCCACTGAGGTAGGTATAATCCCCTCCTAGGGATGCTAGACACCGCCCCCAGTGGGGGTGGGGATCTCCTGCTGCCAGGCCTCATCTCCCCCAAAAGGAGGAACGCTCAGCATTTCTGTGACATACGACATGGAAGTGATGTAGGCATGTCAGGGATGCTGGGGGCAAAGCTCTGGTCTTTGGGCAAAAGCTCTATGGTAGAAACTAATTCTACCATAGAGTTCTGCCCCAAAACTAGAGTGTTGCCCCCCCCCTCCAATGTCCCCAGTGTGCCTACATCACTTCTGGGTCATGTGGGCACTTTGTGGAAATGCTGGGTGTTTTTCCCTGCTCCCAGTAGGTGAACCCCCCCCTTCCCTCACCAGCTGCTACGAGGGACCTGGTAACCCTAGCCCCTCCCCTGTTTAGGCTCCACCCCCAAATCTTCAGGAATTTCCTAATCCAGCGCTAGCAGTCCTAGACGCGACTTACATCCCATGTTCCCTGTAAACACAGTGCTACTGTTATGCACAGCATTTCTGGAAGAAGAAAAGCTGATTCCAGTGGCTGCAATCCTAAGCACATCGAATAGGGAGTAAGTCTTGTTGAACTAAATGGGACTTACTTTTGAGCATACGTGCTGCTGAAGATTCCATTGCCAACCACCTCTCAAGCAGCTCCTCCTTCCTAAGAGCTGCCGCTCAGACATGGATGGCCGAGGCTAGCCTGATCTCGTCAGATCTTGGGAGCTAAGCAGGGTCAGTCCTGGCTAGTACTTGGATGGGAGACACACACCCCCCCCAAGGAAGTCTGGGGTTGCTACGCAGAGGCAGGCAGTGGCAAACTGCCCCTGAATCTCTCTTGTCTTGAAAATGCTAAAGCAGAGGTGTCAAAGTCATTTGTTATGAGGGCCGGATCTGACATAAATATCGCTTTGTCGGGTCGGGCCATGTGTGCCATAAAATGTAACATGGGGTATTGGAGAGACAAACTTTATAAAGACGATTTTGGATGCCAAATGGCAAGAGCAGGCTTGATTGGATTAGGTGTGATATGCAGAGGAGTAATAGGCATGGAGATATCAGCACTGGTAATGAGACAGGAAAGCTAGGTCTTGGTCTGGTCCAAGAAGATTCAGTCCAGGAGGATGCAAAGAATAAATGGAAATAAGTCTGAAGTAGTGAGCCGTGGCTCACGAGAGCACATACCCTACCACAAATTAGTCTTTAAGGTGCTACTGGACTCTTGCTGTTTCCACTGCTATTAGAAACTGCAACATTCAAAAACCAGTGGGGGAACATTTTAACCTTCCAGGATATTCAGTTGCTGAGCTAAGAGTAGCAGTTCTCTTACAAAGGAATTTCAAAGGGAGTTTAGAAAGAGAGGCTGCTAAATTGCAACTGATAATTAATCTCAAGAGAATGCATCCTCCTGAACTGAATTCGAATCTCGATTTCTTCTGTCATTTGGCATCTGAAATCACTTCACTCTCCAAGATATAAGGACAGATGGACTCACATTCTAGCTGTATCTGAAGAAGTGAGCAGTGACTCATGAAAACTCATACCCTGCCACAAATTTTGTTAGTCATTAAGGGGCTACTGGATTCTTGCTCCCTTCTAGGAATAAAGAATGCAAGCTGTGCTGTTAGATTCCTCCTCCACCTGCCATCTTTTAGAACTGGAAAGGGGTATCTCTCCAAGTGCCATGGGACTCTCCCCCCTCCTGAAGAAGTGTGCAGGTACACAAAAGCTTATACCTGGAATGAAATGTTGTTGGTCTTCTTAAAGGTGATTGTCTCTCTCTCTGTCTCTGGCACCCTTCCCCTCCCCCCCAGAGGAGGATGGGGAGAAGCCCTCAGACAATTGAAGGGAGGGAGACTTGGCTTTCTTTCTCTCCTCTAAGAAGCAGGAAACAGGAGAGACTGGGCAAAAGGAGCTGCAATGAGGGAAGCAGGAACAGGAAGAAGCAGACACCCAGTTGCTCGTGGGCCAGGTAGGAGTCCTGCAGGGGCAGGATCCAGCCAGCGGGCCGTATGTTTGACAACCCTGCTCTACAGGGTCGCCATAAGACAGCTGCGACTTGACAGTACTTTCTACCACCAATAGCTAATGATAGTTGTGTCTTCCATAAGTGCTGGGTACTTACTACCCACCCAGACCTGGATGGCTCAGGCTAGCCCAATCTGTCAGGTCTTGCTAAGTAGGGTTGTTCCTGGTTGCTAAGTAGGGTTGGTCCAGTCTCCTCCTCCTCCTCTTCTTCTAAAACACAGCATGGAAATAAATGGCAGGGAAAGGGGTAAGCCTCCTACTCTGCTTACCCACACTAAGGCCGAATCTGCATATGCATTTTAGAATCGGCTTGGTGCCACTGTTATCCCATGTGGTTTAGAACTGCTGTGCCTCTGCTTTCAAGTTAGTTTTAAGGGAGCTGTCCACTTTGTCTTTTTTTCAGGGGCTGTCATTCCACTCTGGGGCCTGTCATTCCAGTTCCAAAACACTCCTGCTACCCCCCAGGGGCTGTCATCCCACTCCGGAGCCTGTCATTCCATTCCCAGAACACTTCTGTCACTCCTAGGGTCTGTCATTCTTACCCCTGTGAACTTAAAAATGAGAAACACCATAATTGCAACTTTTTGATTCAAATGCAAGCTCTTACTCGAAAAAGCTGCTGACTGTGCATTGCCCAGTCATATTCAGTGATTATAAATTTAATAAACAGATACATTTAAAATAAAAGTTTTTGAGGAGTAAAAGCATCCATGCAGGAATCAAACCAACAATGCCCTGACTTACAGGGCAGGAATTTACCCACTGAGCTAAACACAAGGTCTTGTGTTTTACTGCTGAGTGTGCCTCCTACAGCTTGAAGTAAATCCCCCCCCCCCACGGTGGACTTAAAAATGTTCCATAAAGCGGGGGGTCAAGAAAATAAATGGTTTGAAAGTGGATAGATAAGTTTTGGAAGAGAAGAGTTGAGGCCTGGTACATAGCTATGAGGAAATAGAGCCAAGCGGGAATAAAATTAGAAACGCCATTTTTGGATTTAAACGTTTTGAGATAAATGCAAGCTCTTACTGCACCAATAGTGAACTTAAAAATGTTTAGTCAGTCTGTAAAAGGGGTCAAGAAATAAAAGCTTCACAACAAGATAAAAATTTAAAAAAATATTTTGGGGGCTAGCTAGTAAAAAGAGAAAAGAGTACTGTTGGAATCAAACCACGAGTCACCGCCTAGTTTTTTATGCACCACCTGTTGGAATTATTTAAGACTTAGTGGAGCAACGGCTCAAAAATGTCTGCATTAGGTTGGCAGCACAACGAAACCAGAAAGGAGGGGTTAGAGCAGCAAAGAACAGCATGCATTTAAACCAGTGCGGAGTGGCTATGATAATGGAGTCACTACCAGAGGGTGGGAAACATATGCAGACACTGATTTTTATACTGTGGCACTGCCAGCATGAAACCGGATGCAAATGTAGACAGCTTGTTGGGGGATCGGAGCGAAAATGTCAGGAAACCGGCAAGAAACACACATGTGGATTGGACCTCAGTCACCACTAAGAGTGTGCAAAAAAAAAAAAAAAAATCGACCAATTCAGATTTGGCTGGGCAGAATCAATTTCGGCTGGCAGTAAGACTCCTGCATGTCAGTTTCATCAGTATGAGCCTATTCAGAAGTCTTTCGGCCAGCCGAATGTCAGTTTCAGCCCCATTATATCCTATGGGCCATTGAAGTCAATGGCAAAAACATAGGGTATATTCTGGGGGCTGGAGGAGAGAGGGATTGAGGGAGATACTCCAAACCCACAGAGTGGCTGCTGGGGCCTCTCCCCGAGATACCCACCATGTTTCAAGAACATTGGGCCAGGGGGTCCAATTCTACAGGTCCTCAAACAGGTTGCCCCATCCCCTCCATTGTTTTCTATGGTGGGGAAAAAAGTTACTTGTATTTATTGTATTTATTGTATCTCCAGTATTTAGCATAGATTATTCTAGCAGTTGTGGTCAAATGCAATATAAGATAAGGGTCCTTTTTTTACAGTTTTCAGGTAAGATATTCAACAAAAATATTTCTGTAACAAAGGATACAGAACATTTTTTTGGGGGGGTAAAATTTCATGAATCCAATACCAGTATTCTTTTGCCTTATCACATAACCACCACATATGGTAAAAAGATCCGACATTATTTTGACACTTCCAACATACATTTGAGCAATTAGGGTAAAAATTAGCCACTTTACCAGGTGTAATATGCCATCTATTAAACATCTTATAGATATTTTCCTCATATGAAATAGCTTTTGTGATTTTTACATTTCCCCACACACACCTGTGATCATTGGTCCAGCTCAATAATATGACCCAAGTTTTGTGGCTGCTTTATTCTGGTGTCACAAACTTGATGACGTCACTTCCACGGAAAAGCCAGAAGTGACATTGGTTGGTAGCTAGGAATCACTATAGAGTTTTATCACAGAGTTTCTGGTGATACCTAGAGTTACTGGTATTGCTTCTAGGTTTCCCCCAGAAGTGATTTCATCACACTCACGACAATGCCCTCCACCATGTCCCCCGCCTCCAGTCCTCCAGCCAGTTGTCAGGGAAAGCAGAACCAAGAGATAAGTTGGTTCCAGGGGTGCTTCTTGACCCTCTTGGCCCCTCCTGGATGTGTGGGAATCAAAGGCCTTTTGTCAATCGATGGGAATCTTAGGCTTATGAATGAGTTATGAAGCCTTTGCAGTCCTGTATGCAGATATATGAAATTTCAGGGTTGCTGGACATATTAGGGAAGTTTCTAGTGGTCCAAGAATCTGAATCAGGAGTCTAACAGACCATGGCTGCCAGCGGGGGATGGGAAATTAGGGTTGCCAGATCCAGGTATGACACAGTGAGAAACTTGTACTTGGCATTGATTGTGTATTCAGTACTACACGAAACAGAGCCAGTTGTGGTTTTCTGACGAATATATCCAGCTCTGACCGGGGGTGGCCCAGGCTAGCCTGATCTCACCAGATCTTGGAAGCTAAGCAGGGTCAGCCCTGGTTTGTACTTTGGATGGGAGACTACCAAGGAAGACCTGGGTTGCTATGCAGAAGCCATTGCCTGGTTTTGCCCAGAAGGAACGTGGCAGTGCTGATAAAGTCGCACCCCCTCCAGCTGGTTTCCAGGTTGTATGGCCAGCTGGTCACCTGGTAATAGGGTTGCCAGCATTGGGTTGGGAAATTCCTGGAGATTTGTGGGGTGGCGTGTCGGAAGACTGGGGTTTGGGGGGCGGAGGGACCTCAACACAAAAGAATACCATAGAGTCTACTCTTCATGCAGCCATTTTCTCCAGGGGAGCTGATTGTTGTCGTCTGGAGGTCAGTTGTAATTCCAGAAGATCTCCAGGCCCCACCTGGAGGTTGGCAACCCTATAACCAACCAGATGTTTTCAGATTCTGTTTACTCCCACTCCGTTCTGATGCCGCTTCAGCTTTCTATCAGTGAAGAATTTATTTTTGTGTAACGAGACAACAACAGGTTTCTCCCTGCAACTTCTATCGCCGCATGTTCCAGTTTCTTGACCTGCTTCCTACCAGTCTCATAGTGTTTGGAGGAGACTTGTAGGGCCACATTCCCTTCCCTGCCCCACTCTTTGTCTTTCTTCCCCTGGGTAATTACAGGATCCCCAAAACAGCCAAGGACGCTGCGATCCTACAGAAAGTTCTGCCCTTCTCCCCATGTGGACTTTAACCGATTGAGAACTGTGTAGCTCTGCTAGGACTGTGCTGTTGGTTGGCGAATTAATCAGCGACAATTGCATTTAAACAAATAAGCTTAACAAGCCGCAGATTTCTCTCTCTCTCCTTCATATTTTTTCCCCCTCGCAGCTGTTGACACGTTGCAAGCTCAGTATGCAAATGCAGGCCTCCTTTCCCTGCTTTACAAGATGATCTTTCTGCAGCTCCTGGCTCACCTGCTTGGTACATGTGAAAGGCTAAGGGGGAATGTTAAACAAGGGGAGAGGGAATTGGGGAGAGAAACTAATTGCAGCCAAGCATTTTATTAATAGAGAGCCCCGGCGTCCGTCATGCCTGAAATCTAAATAATAACCTTAATTCCAAGTGCTGAACAATGCAATTTGGTATTCCTCGACGCACCCTGAACTCCCGTCCGTTTTAGACAGTGCGCGATGCACAATCGGAGTGTAAAAACAGCCTTCACGATGAAACCTCATTATTATCAGAATACTTTTGCTGCTCTAATTCAACATGGATCCGTGTAAGACACTTGTAGGTGAAGTACATGGAGATAGAGCACCTGGGCCCTGACCTGGGTGACCCAGACTATTCCAATGTTGCCAGATCTTGGAAGCAGGATCAGCCCTGGTTAGGACTTGGATGGGAGACCACCAAGGAAATCCACGGCTGCTATGCAAAGGAGGCAGCAGCAAACCACCCCTGAATATCTCTTGCCCTGAGAACCCTACAGGGCCACCATAAGCTAGCTGCGACTTGATAAATAAATTAAAAAATAGCACCTTTCACCACCACAGTGCCTGGAGAATGCCTGTGTCTTTTGCAATGCTGTGTGTGCTGAAGTGTTGAAGGAAGGGAAGAGAGCCAGTTTGGTGTAGTGGTTAATGTGCGGACGCTAATCTGGGAGGTCTGGGTTTGATTCCCCTTGGGCAAGTCATAGGCCTGTCAGGGCTGTCCTTGAAAGGGCAGTTCTTGAAAGAGCTCTCTCAGCCTCACCTACCTCAGCAGCAGTGTTCCCTCTAAGCTGAGTGAGTGTGAGCTAGCTCACAGTTTTTTAACCTCCGGCTCACAGATTTTTGTCTTAGCTCAGAAACAGGCCCGTAGCTAACAACTTTTTGCTCAGGGGGCCCACATTTTTCTCAGGGGGCCCACCACCAATGTTCCCTCTAAGCTGTGGAGTTTTGTGAGCAAAACAGTCACCCCCCCAAAGCCTAAAGGTGCAACCACCTTTCTTTCTTTTAACGGCAAGGATTCTGTGCTGCTAAAAGTTGGGTGAGCCGTGGAAAGGTAATTTTTTGAGTCTCCAGGCTACGACACACACATAAAAGCACATCTTGCCGTTGCCTGATGAAGTGAGCAATCCCCAGCCCTTGATAATCTGAGGGAGCAGGAGAAAAAATGGAGGATTGCACTGATGGCAATGCCCTAGGACTTCCTCCAGATCTCTATGGTAGAGATGTCACTTCCTCTTGAAACTCTCGAAGAATCTCTTCTCTTGAAGAAAAGTGAGAGAACAACTACTGAAAGCATCCAATGGAGCTACCTTGAAGATAAAAGACAAAGATATAAGAATACTGAAAGATGTTCCATTTAAGATAAGAAGGAAAAGAAGGAAATATAGAGACTTGGCTCTATTTCTACAAAAGCACAAAGTGGCCTACAGATGGTTAACACCCAAGGGATTAATCTTCAGATATACAAATGGTAAAGAAAGGATTGACTCTGTTGAAAAGGCTTGTGAATTTTTGCGTCAACATAGCAGTCCAACAGGAGAAGTGCGACCGATGATGCCAAAGGGAGTGAAGAAGAAGGAGAGGCTGGATCCTTTGAGGACGACTCTGACTCTAAATTGGGGGCGGCAGGTCCTAAACAAGGCTATCAGTTGAGACGTAGAAAGGGGAAAAATAGATTGTTAATGTGCTCTGGAATACTTAAAAATAATATATCATTCTACAATCTTTTCATGAAATTAGAAATGTTGATGAAGCACTTATGTTTAATTAGATAGATGATCATTTTCAAAAAAAGTTAACTTGTGTTTACGTTTAAAGGTAAATTTGTAAATGTATGTATGATCACCATCTCTTGGGTTTTTAGAGGGTTTTCTTTACTTTCTCCCATAGATGTAGTTCCCCTTCCCTGGATTTTCAGTTTGTAGTTTTTAGTATGTAGTTATTAGAAAATGCAATAAATAATATCCCCCTCGGGGATAACAAAAAATATATATATAGCAGAGTTTGCCCAGTCATTGAAGTATGATTCTGTTTTGTTTTTGTTTTATAATGGGCTTGAAGTCCTTACTCTTTATTGTTTAAACACATACAGAACAAACCTAAGAAACAAACATGCAGATACCAAATAGGAAAAAAAAATCCTTCTCCGAGTTTACACAATAATAGAATGTAAGTATAGCGGAAAACCTATATCTTCTATGAATGCGGATCCAGCCATTCATAAAATCATGACCAACTGTTTTGAAAAATCCCATTCTCTTTTCCACACAGTTTCAACATAAGATTGTCCAATTCAGAGATATCCAGTATCTTAGTTAAATAGTCGTTGTAGGTTGGTACATCTTCCTTCTTCCAGAATTTAGCGAAAGTCATCCTAGCTGCTGTTACCAAATGCGTCAGTAAATAAACATCTTTTTTCTGTAGTGTGTCTGGCATAATACTCAATAAAAATATTTCTGGCTCAAATGGAAATTGAGTTTTCACTGTTTGTACCATAATAGCATAAATCTCTTTCCAATTTTTTTTAGCTTTATGACACGTCCACCATACATTTATCCCCCTCAGTGGGTAACAATATATATATATAGAGAGAGAGAGCGAGAGAGAGAGCAGAGTTTGCCCAGTCATTGAAGTATGATTCTGAGTGCAGTAAATAAACTTCCCAAGAAGTTTATTGCAAAAAAGGTAAACTCTTACATTTATTCAAGTAGATTCAGTACACATTCAAGTTGCAGTCGAAACTGATCTAAAGCCTGATCTAAAGAGTCCGTTCCCTGTCACAAATGACCAGCTTGTCCGGCTTCACTTGTGTAAGAGTATGAAGGCATTGTCTCTACAGGGGAGACTCTGCGCAGATAAAGTGAAGGGACAAAGCAAGAGAGAGGAGGGGTCAGAGGGCAGCTCCTAGGTTAAGACCAAGAGAGGCATCCCATTCAAAGAGATAGCACCTACACACCCTTAGAGCAATGCCGCGCCCCTCAGTGTCCAGGCATTCTGAATCGCTCACTCCAACATCTAAGCAGCTGAGTAGGATATCACAGGCAATCTTTTGCGTTTGATGCGTAACTATTTAATATGTTTCAGTCTGTTGTTTGTTCCTCCCCCCCTCCCCCCAGCAACTAATTGTTCACAGGAGACATAGCTGGACTTGCAGAAAGTGGGACAAGATACCTTCGGGACAAGTTAGTGTCTCCTTTGTTGTCCGAACAGTTTCAAATGGATCAATCTCTCTGCCTCTACCAAGGAGTGCCCGGCCCGCATCTGGAATGAGAGTTTACCCTTTCATCCAGCTCAACGGAGGGCAAATGGAAGAGAATCAATCCCCTTCATGCAGTGACATTTGAAAAGGCTAGGAAACCTGAGAACTCCGAAGAAGGATGTCTGATCCCTGCACTTGGGCTGTCAGAGAGACCACAATTCACCTCAAACTCAGACTCCCTGTGGAGGGCACGTATAATTATGGGTTACATTAAGTGTGGTTTTAAACCCAAGACGGACTGCTACAAAAGGAGCGCTGACTTTGAAAGGCAGGGAGAGGCTGCCCTTTAACAATAAGAGTGGCTGCAATTCCAAGAAAATATTTAGCTCTCTGTGCTTTGTTCATAGGGATATGTCACCCGAATCATCCACATTCTGTTAGCATCCTTCAAAGGAGGTAGTTCTGAGGTCCAAGGCAGGTTCTGCAGAGAGCAGAAATTTGTACAATCATCTTCCTGATGGAGAACATGAAGAGAATGATCTCTGTCCAAAGCTGCAGAGGGAAATTCTGAGGAGAATTTGAGGTAAACTGCTTTCAACTTACAGTGTAAAGTAGCAGCTCCTGCTTTTCCTTTCCTCCATAACACAGTATAGGAAACCAACCACCAACAACAACTGTGTATAGAAACACGATATAAAGGCGCCACATTGAAATGGTATTAAGTATATTGTGACTAATTCAACAAATATGACGTAAGTAGTAATACATATAATTTATAAATTAATTCAAGAAACAAATGTTCTCAAAAGGGAAATGAATTATTTTATTTTATTTATTTATTTAATTCGATTTGTATCCCGCCCTCCCTGCTGAGGCAGGCTCAGGCCACTTACTTTAAAAGTTAAAATTTTAAAATACCAGTGCATTGACACAATGCAACATCATAAAAACTCATAAACATAACAAATCAGAAATACAGGTAAAGTGCTGATGGCGGTAAAATCACAATAGGCCAAGTTCAGATGGTAACAAGAGTATGGCCAAAATCGGTGTCCAGAATATCCCTAGCTGTTAATGTTATTGTTGACATAGAGGGCCTAACAATTCAGTTGTTATTAGTAGCGGCTCCTAATCGAAGGCCTAGTGGAAGAGCTCCGTTTTACAGGCCCTGCAGAAGTGTAAAAGGTCCCGCAAGGCCCTGATTTCTTTTGGGAGCTCATTCCACCAGTGTGGAGCCACTACTGAGAAGGCCTTGGCCCTGGTAGAGGTCAGTCTGGTGTCTTTCAGTCCAGGGAGGGACAAGCAGTTTTGAGACCCTGACCTCAGTGCTCTCTGGGGAACATGTGGGGAAAGGGGCTCCCTCAGGTAGGCAGGCCCCAGACCATATAGGGCTTTAAAGGTCAAAACTAGCACCTTGAAGTGAATCCGGTAAGCTATTGGCAGCCAGGTTAATGCCTTCAGCAGAGGCTGGATGTGCTCTCGCATAGGGAGTCCCATCAGCAGCCTGGCGACCAGTGCCATCTCCGTCCCATGGCCTGGGCGAAAGCCGGACTGGAAGGGATCTAGCATGGAAATGTCATCCATAAAGCTCTGCAACTGTATCACCAACGCCCTCTCAATTCGTTTGCCCAAATAGGGAAAATTGGAAATCGGTCGATAGTTTGCCAATTTGGCCGGATCCAGGAATGGTTTTTTAAGGAGAGGGTGGACCATAACTTCCTTGAGTGCCCCCTTCTGAGTGGGACTTGTTAATAATATCCCTGAGGGCACCTCGGAACCCCTCATGACCATACTTTAATTAGCCATGAAGGACACGGATCAAGGCTACACATGGTTATGCATACTGTCGAGAGCAATCTGTCGACTTCCTCTAGACTGAGTGGACTGAAATAATCCAAAATCAGACTAGAAAACATGCATGGAGCCTTGAGTTTACTCACTGTCACAACTATGGCGGGAAGGTCGCAGCAGAGGGACTTTATCTGCAAAATAGCTCCCGAAAGCCTCACTTATAAAAAGTCAACAGACTTCCTGTCATGAAACATGAGTACTACACCTGGACTCCCAGGGAATATGTTTATGCACCGCCCATAACTGTGCCCCCCAAGTAGTCCAGAAAGTAGTGTGAGTCCGCATCTTCCTTCGGTCCACGTGTTCTTTTACGGGCAGGCTAGCTAACTGAAAGCCACATTTCGCCTCAGCTTGATCACAAAGGACCGTCTGGCAAAAATACCCTTCTGCATTAACCAGAAAAAACCCCTTGTTTAATCTCTCACAGTTGCCAAAGCATCTTCAAATTCTCAAAAGCTCTGCCTTCCTTTGGCGGTTGAAATCTCATATTGTGGTGTCATCAGATCTTGGTGTTTCTCCCAAGAATGTTTTCTTTTTCTGGTTTGGATTTTTGTGGAAACCTGAGGGCTGCCCAGCTTTGTACAAACATCCCTCTACTCTGTACCAGACCCCAGAGTGTGGATTTAACAATCCACACACTTGTTCAGAACTAGATAGAGGGTACTTACCATGCCAGTATAGAATATTTAC
Source organism: Gekko japonicus (assembly GCF_001447785.1). NCBI lineage: Eukaryota > Metazoa > Chordata > Lepidosauria > Squamata > Gekkonidae > Gekko > Gekko japonicus. The sequence continues at coordinate 1,114,792 of NW_015164191.1, forward strand.
CATGCCAATAAATGCTTTCTTCCATGAGCCAGTCCTATTATGGCAAAGCAACTAGCGGAGTAGGCAAAGTGGTACAGGGAAGCAGTAGAGCAGTGGGAACACGCTGGGTGCAGCAAGGAACAGGTGTCCTCTGTGCTCCCACCCCGTCCCCTCTCAAAGCTGCCTGTAGATTGCAGGAGCTGTTGTGGTTTTGTCCACCCTCTCTCCCCCAGGTGCAAAATGGAAATCTCTCCTTATCTTACAGGTATACGTAACGTCTGATAGTTATTAATTTCCCCAGCTCTTCTTTTTACAGACCAAGGTGCTCTGCAGTAATTCTTATTCATAGCATGTCGCGAAACGTGCACTGGAGACATTTAAATGTAATATCCCTTACCATCAAACCACTCTATAAATAACATTGCCTATTAAAAACAAGAGACAGTTTCACACATCAGAAAACCAGCCCCGAGGAACATAAAATGGAATGTTTGGGAGTCTGTCTTCTGACGTTTAAAATATTGTTTTTTCAAACTTTCTATCTTCACAAAACCCTTCCCACACTGTTCTGCCTATCAAGAAGCTCCTGTACATTTGTACTGGAATCTGTGCACCTTGTCAAAAACTTATTTTCATATAAAATACTGTTGGTAATAATTTAGGAACCCCTAATAAACCCAAAGAGCTCAGTGTATCCCAGACCCATCAAAGCAGGGCCAGCCATGGTCAGTACTTGCATAGGAGACCACCAAGAAAGACAGGATCAGCCATGGTCAGTACTTGTATGGAAGACCGCAAAGAAAATACTTCCATGGGAGACCACCAAGATACAGGATCAGCCATGGTCAGTACTTGTATAGAAGACCACCAAGAAAGTACTTTCATGGGAGACCACCAAGAAAGAGTGGGTCAGCCATGGACAGAACTTTTATGGGAGACCACCAAGAAAGTACTTACATGGGAGACCACCAAGAAAGACAGGATTAGCCATGGTCAGTACTTGCATGGAAGACCACCAAGAAAGTACTTGCATGGGAGACCACCAAGAAAGACTGGGTCAGCGATGGTCAGAACTTTTATGGGAGACCACCAAGAAAGACAGGGTCAGCCATGGTCAGTACTTGCATTGAAGACCACCAAGGAAATACTTTCATGGGAGACCACCAAGAAAGACAGCCATGGTCTGTACTTGCATGGGAGATCACCAAGAAAGTACTTGCATGGGAGACCACCAAGAAAGACTGGGTCAGCCATGGTCAGAACATTTATGGGAGACCACCAAGAAAGACAGGGTCAGCCATGGTCAGTACTTGCAAGAGAGACCACCAAGAAAGACAGGGTCAGCCATGGTCAGTACTTGCATGGAAGACCACCAAGAAAGACAGGGTCAGCCATGGTCAGTACTTGCAAGAGAGACCACCAAGAAAGTACTTGCATGGAAGACCACCAAGAAAGACTGGGTCAGCCATTGTCAAAACTTTTATGGGAGACCACCAAGAAAGACAGGGTCAGCCATGGTCAGTACTTGCAAGAGAGACCACCAAGAAAGACAGGGTCAGCCATGGTCAGTACTTGCATGGAAGACCACCAAGGAAGTAATTGCATGGGAGACCACCAAGAAAGACTGGGTCAGCCATGGTCAGTACTTGCATGGGAGACCATCAAGGAAGACAGGGTCAGCCATGGTCTGTACTTGCATGGGAGACCATCAAGGAAGACTGGGGTTGCTATGTGGAGGAAGGCAATGGCAAACCACCTTTGCTTGTCATTTATCCAGAATGGATCGAATCACCATGACCCAGTTGGTTGGGACTCAACAGCAGATTCTTCTTCTTTGATAAGGTGCTGAGGAACCTCCACATTCTCCAGAAAAGTTCAAAAACTACTGAGCTAGAGTGTTGAACCTGAGCTATGCCTATAGCTAGGGTGTCTGGTAACTTTACCACTATGAACGATTAATTTGTGGCCAATATTACAACTCTGTATTACATGGACATGAGAAAGTCTAGATGGACGGAGAGGCCTGAATATCGCTCCATATTTTTCCTACTTTGCTAACGTTTTGAACGCCATTCTAGCATTCAGAGCCTTTAAAAATTTGGCAAGAGCACAAAAATGGCAAAGAAGTCTGTAGGATATAAGGGGCTTCTTTTTGGCACAGGGAGTCAGTGCAAGGGGAGGAGACATGAATGTGTGAAAGAGAAAAGAAAGCTGTGGGTTGGATCCATGCAGGTCCCATGAAACTCAGCATAACTTCTTCCTCTTTCACCAGAAGGCTCATGGGGAACTCAAAAATAGAGGGTCCAATCCTCTATTTTTTTTTCATCTCTGCAGACAGTTGGACAGATTATTCCTAAAACTCTTGAGGCAAGAGGAAAGGTGGGATATAAACAGTTTAAAAAATAAATAAATAAATAAATAAATAAATAGGGAAGTGTTGAGTCCAGCGGCACCTTTAAGACCAATAAAGTTTAATTCTGGGTATAAGCTTAATGGTCCCATCGGATGCCAACCTTGTTCTGTTGCTTCAGACCAACACGGTGATCCACCTGAATCTAAATAAAATAAAAATACTGTTCATGTTCGTTCCAGACGTTTTGGTGGGCATCTACAGCTTTTTGATGGGTTTAATCCTTCTAATCCCTTAAAAAGTCTTTTGGAAGTGTTGGCGTAAAATATTTATACTCCAATGCAGACAAAGTACCCTGGAGTTTTACCTCCACGCCAAACCATTATGCAATCTTGGGACATATTTGTAGAGCATGCACTGTACAAAATCAGCTCTGGGGGGCAGTCAAGGGCTGGACTGGCCGCATGCCAGGCCAGTTTGAGCCATATGAAAAATGCCCTGGAGGCAGATGTTTCTGCTTTCAGCAGAATTCAGGGTTTCTATGTGTCAAGGTTCCAGCTTTGCTTCTCTTCGTTCTACTTCACTGTTCACCTTGCCATGCTTCAGGGGGGGGAGGGAATTCCTGAAGGGATTGTGTGTGGGATGAGTGCTTGTCTGTAGTAGCCATAATTATTCTGCAAGTTGCACCCCTCAGCCTGTTCTCATGGGATTTGGCCTTGGAGAAGCTTTTGCTAGGCTGGAGTAGATAAGACACCATCTATCTGTCAGGGTTGTCATTGAAATGCTAGTGGCCGAATGCTGACGTATGCATGGGGTGTGGGGTGCATTGGGTTTGACCTCCCTCTAACCTCTGGATTTTGTGCGCTTTCTTTAGTCCTGACAAAGAACCAGTGCCTGTAGTAAGCATATCTCTAATAAAGCATCACTGCCAAAAGTGTTGTGGAGAGTGTCTAAACTGGGGATCTGACACTATGCCTAAATCATAATCAATTTCAACAATGAATCTTTCAATGCTGAAGAAGTGGGCCATCGAGGAAGATCTAGAGAATCAGAACCCCCCAGTGTTGCACATTTAATCACTACAACACTATCCAAACTGATGCTCATGCAAATAAATAGCATGAAAGGGTTCAACACAGAAATTAACATTACAATGATTTTATATTACACTGCAATATTCATATAACATCTGCCTTAAAATGTTCATGTTTAAGCTTGTTTCAGTGTATTCACTGTGCTTTATTGATAGAGCTGCCTGCAGAGGCCAGCTAGGGTAGGTGGTAAACACATTTATCCTGCTTTTTTGTTTTAATAAGACACCTTTGATTAAAAACAGTGTTTAATTCTAACCAGCACTGGACTTATTTTTTATTTTATTTTATTTTTTATTTTTATAAACAAATTACAAAACACAGAAGTGAACAAATTTGAGCAGCAAGATATAACATTGTGGATATAAGGTAAGTATGAGTATATGCATACATATTGGTGACAAGGTATTATAGTTCAATTATAAAGCATTAACTTGTATTTCGCTTCAGAGATGTTTTCCCAATCAAATTTATTTATGTTAATTTTATCCAGAATGGGATACCATATACTTAATGGGTTATAAAATTCCACTTCATGTTGGTGCGTTGTATCATGTATAGAGACGTTTTCCAGCATATAGATATCCCATGTTTTGTTGAACCATTGTTGTACTGTTTGTGGTGTTTGTTGTTTCCATTGTTGAGCTATTACTAATTTAGCTGTCGTAATGAGAATGTTAATCAATTTTATTCTAATTGCAGGTGGGGAGTCCTTTGGCCAGCGATGCAGCAGTATTACTTCAGGATTTAACGGTAAGTTATAGGACGTCAAAGTTTCAATTTGCTGAGCGATTTGTTTCCAGAATTCCTGAAGCACTGGACTTATTTAAGTCTCGGCTAAAAGACCCAACTGGGATCGCAGGGCTCATTTGCTGAGGTTTGTCACATCCATGGCAAACCCGTCCAGTCCTTTTTCTTGCTCCTTTGGTAACCTCTCTTTGCCAATATTTATTAGCGTTAACCAATAGCTAGGCACTGTTTGGGTGATCTGTTCAAGAACAGGTCTGCTGAGATTTCACTCCTTGCCACTGGATAGCTTTGGGTAGGGGACGTTTCCTTTCAGACAGGAACTCAATACCAAGGCGGTCTCCTGCCAGACCTGGTCTAACTCTGCCAGGATTTCATACTCGGGTCCAAGTGTGTGTGTGTGTGAGAGAGAGAGAGAGAGACACCAGTTGCTCTAGCACAGTGGTGGCAAACCTATGGCATGGGTGCCAGAGGTGGCACTCAAAACCCTCTCTGCGGGCACGTGTGCCATCACCCCAGCCAGGCCCAGACCATCATTCAAGTGTCGAATTCTCTGCCAAGTAATTTTAAGCAAATGAAAGCATTTGGGATTGCTTTCCTTACTTTGTTTGGATCATCTTAAGTTAATGTATGAGTTGTTTTTTTCTAAAGTAAAACTTCAGTATTCAGGTTAAATTGCCGTGTTGGCACTTCGCGATAAATAAGTGGGTTTTGGGTCACAATCTGGGCACTCGGTCTCTAAAAGCTTCGCCATCACTGCTCTAGCATTTAAACTGGAGCTCCCTTCCCTGGCACACCATCCACACGAGTTCTGTCCAACTTCTGCAGGAATCAGATCTAGACCTAGAGGCTGCGGGATTCAGTTTGTATCCCAGTGTTCCTTCGACAAGCTAAGGGTGATATAAACATGAAGCTATTCCATTATAGTCCCCAACAAGTCTGGGAAGCAGACATTGGAAAGGGGCTGTGACTCACTGGAACAGCCACTGCTTGGCATACACGAAGTTCTTATCTTACTGATTTTATATGCCAATAAAGGTTTTTGTATTGTATTGTATTGCTTGGTGTACAGAAAGCCCCAAGTTTAATCCCCAGCATCTCTACTTAAAATGGTCAAGTAGCCGGTGATGCTCTTCACCTGAGACCCTAGAGATCTGCTGTGAGTCAAATTAGAGAAGACTGACACTGGTGGACTAATGGTCTGATTCAGTATAAGGTAGCCTCACATGTGATTCATCTGTATTGAGCGATAGCTTGCTCATGACCGAGACTGTTGCTATGAATGGAGGCACCATGACTGGGTGGGAAATGTCTTTGTTTTATTTTATTTTATTCACATTATTTACTTCACGCAGAGTAAGTCAGTATAACAAACCAGATGGGACATCCAATAGACAATCCAGTAGGGTTTCGACTGCAATGTTTTCCTGAGTCCTCCCCCACTGATGTGAATAAGGGATGGTTCACAGGATCCTGCTCATCAAGAGAGGAGATAATTTGTATCAAGGGTCTGCAACATGGTGACTGTGGGTGCCACAGTGCCTACCAGCCCCTTTACCTTTGCCCAACACGTGTTTTTAGAAAGTGGGCAGGGCCAGGCAGGCCCGTAGCCAGGATTGTGTGGCTTGTGGGACAAATATTTTTCTGGTGGGGCTGAAGTTCTCAGTGCAGAAAGAAAAGCCCTTTAGCCAGTAGAAAGCTGTGACCAGGAGAGATCTCTAAATTGCAAGCGGTCAGCCACTTTAGGTGACAGATCTCAACTGCTGCAAGTTAATCACTTCTGCCAGCCTAAACAACAATTCTTTTTTTTTTAATAGCATTTTAATTTTTCCAAAACAAACAAATATAAAATTGGGGATACAGTAGTTCATATTAATCTTTTCTCTATTACAGTACCTCATACACTAATTAAAATCTGTCTCATTTTCCCACCATATATTGATTATATAAAGTTTGCAAATATATGAATATACAGTTTCTTATTTTCTACTAGTATAAACTTTTCCTAACCTTGCTATTAAATTTTTGAATTATTCTGTAGAGTGTGTGGTTCTTTATTCTGAATACAAGTATATTAGGATCTTACTCCAGCCTGAGCAACAATTCTGAGAACAAGCTGGCAGGTGGGGGTGATGACGTCTATAGTCAACATTTAGGCAGAAAAACTCTCTTAAAGGAGACCAGTTTCTTGACACAGAGTTAGAAAGGATGCTAGAGGTCACCTACTCCAACCCCCTTGCTCAGTGAGGGAATCAGTCAACTACAGCACCCCAATCTGCTTAAAGGAGCACACAACTTAAAAATGTTTTAAAATGATTGGGGGGAAAAAGCATTTGCAAGAGAAATTCTTGTGGGGCTATGCCTTTCAGAAAGGGGGCAGAGCCCCCCAAACCCCACCGTAGCTATGGGCCTGGGGCCAGGTGGAGCATTTGCCTCACAAGGCTTCTGATTGGTCACTGGAGATTCGATGGGCTGTGCAGATTTCTTTTTTAAAAAAACATTGCATTGACAGCAGCTGCCAGTGCAAGGATCTTCACTGTACGACTGATGGTAAGCTGCAGTAGCCATTTTGTGGCCTGCCCCACCTCCTGTGGCAGTAATTTTGTGTCAACCATTGTGTGGCTGTGCCCACCACACCATGTCAGAATTTCAGAGATGGCTGTGAACTCCAAAAGAGGGCTTTTCTAGGGCTTTTCTAGTGAGGAAAAAACCTCCAGATTTCAGAACATCCAGAGAACCTGGGTCTTCCAGCTCCTAGACTGACAATCTAACCGTTACACCAGGCTGGCCCTTGCGCCAATTCACACATCTTTTCTTTTTCTGACTCACTTGATGGGTTTTTTTTTTTGGAGCAAAGCACTTTGCCACTGTCCTTGATTGGACCCCATAAAAGGTATTATTCGGATTGTGTTCTTGTAAAGGAAGTGCCGGTAGTGCCACTAGCTGGTGTACGGGGGTATTACACTTGCAGTGCCTAGCCACATTGGCAAGGGACGTTAAATTTGGCTTTGTGTCTTCAACTTTTGTGACCCATTTCTCTTGCATTAAAAAAATAAATAAAAACAACCACCATGGATAGAGGAATTGTGAAACTTGAGTGCACCTGATTAGTCTATGTGGAACAAATGGAGGCTTCTGGCCAAGAGCATCAGCGGTAACCCCGCCCAGTGACATTTTGGAGAGTGGCAAACTTCAGTGGGAGGATGCTGAAGAATTACAGCCGAGCATTGCCTCGTGCAAAAAGTCTCACAGGAGGGTGTCTAAACAAATGTGCAGAGTTACGGCGCATCACCTCCGCCATATGCTATGTCACTGGCAATGATAATAATCCTTCTCCCTCAGAAAGCACCCTTAAATATCAGTGAACAAGGCAGCACATGTTTAAAATAGAAATCGGTAAACTGTCTAAGCTGGGAAATAGTTGTCATTCAGATGCAATTTCTTTTCCGGAAACATTTTCTCCCACTTAAATAAAAATTACTTCTGTTAAAAAAAATATGCAGCATGAAGAGAAAACATGCATATTTTGTACGGTTTGTATTGTTTTGCCTGTGGTTCCCTATTTCTCTAGGTACGAAGAAACGACAGCGGCTGCTGCTTCAGCGTGAGGAGAAGGGCCTGGATAAGGAGTCCCCAACATGGTGCCCACAAGCACCATAGGGCCTGCTAACACCTTACCAGGTTCCTGCCAAGTGTTTCCAGAAACTGAGTGGAGCAACGTGGGGTTCTTGCCCAGCACAGCTACTGATGGCGCACTGGAGATCTGATGGGCTGTGCAGATTAAAATTATGTTGCACAGATGGGAAGCAGTGGCACAGTGGGTATATCCCACTGTCTTAACATCCGAACTGTGTCAGTTCGAGCCCCGCACTGGTGTGAGCTGCCAGCCTGTTGTCCCCAGCTCATTGTCCACCCAGCGATTCGAAAGCCTCAGTGAGTAAATAAAATGGGAACCACTCCCCACCCTGTGGGAAGGTGTTAGTTGTCGGTTGGAACGTCCTGCTCCAGGCTCGGAAGGCGGAAGAAACTACTTGGTTACAAGAAAAATCCCTGCAGTGGGATGCTCCGGCCAGGCGGTGGCAGTGTGGGGATACGACATACGGGTCCTGAAGCCCCAACGTCATCAAGCCGGTCGACGCAGCTGTTCGGGACATGACTGATCCAAGCCAGAGACGTTTCCACTGTGCAGTTACGGCGTGTGCAATTAAAAATGAATTATATGTTGTCTTTCCTACCCCCTATGAAACATTGTTAGTCCCCTATCTAAAAGTGTAACGGTAAATCACTTTGAGCCCACTCGTGGGGAAAGCGATTAATAAATCGAAAGCATTATTATTATTGGCAGCAGCTGCCACAAGTGTTTGCTTTATTCTTGTCATTTCGCTCCTCTTTCCCAGTTAATTTTTTTAAAAAAATCACCCCTCTTCTCCCCTGTACTTGGACTTCCTCTGTGTGTAGGGTCCGCCTCCTGCAGTCATTTTCTAGTTATCCCCCCCCCCCCCGGTTCCGAAATCACAGCGGCCACACAAAACA
>NW_015164191.1:1123754-1124939 GCF_001447785.1 Gekko japonicus
TTTCCCTTCCCCTCCCCACCACAGTCACCCTGTGAGGTGGGGCTGAGAGAGCTCTTTCAAGGACTGCTGGTGAGAGAACTTGTGACTGACCCAAGGTCAAGCCAGCAGCTGCATGTGGAGGAGTGGGGAATCAAACTCGGTTCTCCCAGATTAGAGTCCACGCTCCTAACCACTACACCAAACTGGCAGTCCCTAAAGAAGCATCAGGTCACTCAAAGCAACCCCATGCACTTTGAGTTCCCTGGGCAGCTTCTTCTGGCCAGCTGCAAGTTCTTCTGAAGTTCAGACTCTAAAGTCTTTGTCTCCAGTCCCACCTGAGCATGTGAGGAATGCCATAGCTGGTGGCCACCAGGCTAAACCCGCAATACCTTCTCTCATTCCTATTGTAGAAACTAGAAGAGAGGGAAAGTCGCATGGTACAGCCCGATCTCATAGGTCTTGGAAGCTAAGAGAGGTCCGGACTTGGATGGGAGATGAGCAAGGAGGATTCCGCAGAGGGCAGCAATGGTAAATTACCTCTGCTTCTCACTTGCCTTGAAAGCCCCTTTCTGAGATCGCCACATCTCAGCTACAATTTAAGACTATAGGAAGAGCCCTGCTGGGTCAGACCAGGGAGGGTCCATCTAGTCCAGCCTCCCGTCTCACACAGTGGCCAGCCAGTTCCTCTGGAGGGCCAGCAACAGGGCAGAGAGGCCGAGGCCTTCCCCTGATGTTGCCTCCTGGCTCTGGGATTCAGAGGATTAGTGCCTCTGAACGTGGACATTCCTCTCAGTCACCATGGCTAGTAGCCATTGATAGACTCAGACTCCACGAATCTGCCCAATCACTTTTTAAAACTGTCTATGCCTGTGGCCACCACGACATCATTCAGCAGCAAATTCCACATTTGATTCACTCTGTGCAAAATAATACTTCCTTTTGTCTGTCCTGAATCTACTGCTCATCAGCATCAATGGATGCCCTCCAATTCTAGCCGAGTTCTAGTACTTTCGTGGATAGAAACAAGAGGTATTGTTAGCATGTAGCCCCATTAGTCAAAGGATGGAGAGGTCTTCTCCTGAAACTCTGATCACATGACATTAGCTGTTCTCAGTTTCTTTCCCTTTTCTCCCCCCCCCCAAATTTATTCATACATGGTAAACAAAAACAAAAAAAAACCAAATCGTGCTGTCATGTTTCAGCAGG
>NW_015164191.1:1124967-1125164 GCF_001447785.1 Gekko japonicus
GCAGGATCCCCAAATACGATGTGTCAGAGGCCAAGCTAAGTGTCAGATCTGAATGTTAACTGGGGGATGAGACGGTGTGAATGCACCCCCACAGCGGCTTCCGCACAGGGATTTTTCGTTGCATGGAAAGCAAGAAGCACCTGCATTAGAGATGAATGTTGCATGATGTTGTGATAGTTCCAAGCATGACGCGTGGC
>NW_015164191.1:1125190-1131271 GCF_001447785.1 Gekko japonicus
TTCCTGGGGCTTTCTCCTTTAAGACAATAAACCTGTTATTAATCCTGCTCAAAGCGGAATCCATTGATAGCTCCACCAACACCCAAGGGAGAGGGGCAGAACTAGCTTACAAGTGCCTGAGCAGGGTGGAGGACAGAGGCTGGGGAGGATGGGATATTAGTCCCAGGTGACAATCTAGGAATTTTCCCTAATCTCTATGATAAAGACCATAGAAACATGAGTAAAGTCCTAGAGCATCACCATGGAGGTCATTTTCTGGCATGTTTTTCTCCCTCTTCTCAGTTAGAACATAAGAGAAGCCATGTTGGATCAGGCCAATGACCCACCCAGTCCAACACTCTGTCCATTGCTTGGGTGAGCTGCCTCCTCTTTCACATTGCCTATCAAACCTGTAAAATGAAAGAAAAACAGACCTGGGAGCCTCAAAATGCTATTACAGAATATTCCTGAATATTCTTGAATATTTCCAGAAATACTCAAATCCTGGATACCTCTCTGGTTACCCAAATATTTCAGTATTTTCTTGATATAGAGTCAGAATGGAAATATCCAACCATACATCTCTGGTCCTGGAATATAAACAGTCCATAAACAGTATGAATAAGTGAGCCCTTAATCAACTGTATAAGCAAGGACCCACTACCAGTAATTTAATAGAGATGTCCTATTGTGATATGTGAACATGAGTTTTTGTAAATTTCATTTTCAGCAGTTCACTTGTATGAACCTTCGAACTGGCAGAATTTAAAAAGTTTTTTTTGAGGGTTCTGTTTCAAGTTTGAAGTCTCAAGTGGAGCTTGAGGGCCAGTTTGGTGTAGTGGTTAAGAGCGCAGACTCTAATCTGGGAGAGCCAGGTTTGATTCCCCTCGCCTCCACATGCAGCTGCTGGTGTGACCTTGGGTCAGTCATAAGATATTTCAGAGTTGTTCTTTCAAGGGCAGTTCTCGACAGAGCTCTCTTAGCCCTACCTACCTCACAGGGTGTCTGTTGGGGGAGGAGAAGGGAAAGGAGTTTGTAAGCCACTCTGAGACTCCTAGTGAAGGGTGGTATATAAATTCAGTCTCCTCCTCCTCTCCTCCTCCTCCTCCTCCTCCTCCTCCTCTTTGTTGTCGTTCAGTTGCACAGTCAAGTCCGACTCTTCGTGACCCCATGGACCACATCATGCCACTGGAGGTGTGTGTGGGGGGGAGGTATTTGTGAATTTCCTGCCTTGTGCAGGGGGTTGGACTAGATGACCCTGGAGGTCCCTTCCAACTCTGTGATTCTATGAAATGCAACAATTTTTTTTTGGCAACATACATCTTGGGAGATTTATTCACTGCACTCAGTATCATTCTTCGATGACTAGGCAAACTCTGCTATGTTAACCTAATACCCCAATACATAGGTGGTTTGCCATTACCTGCCTCCATGTCACGACCCTGGCATTCCTTCATGGTCCCCCATCCAAATACTAACCAGCGTTGACCCTGCTTAGCTTCCAAGATCTGACAAGATCAGGCTAGCCTGGGCTATGTACCTCCCTCCATCATTCTGATTTAGGAAATGGAATAACTTTGACGACCAGGACTAAGATTCTCGCTCCCATTTCTTTAACGTTTCATGGACTGACTTTGCCCCAGTCTCACCCCACTTATCTTCTGGTTTAACTGGAAGAATTTCTAAAAGGAATTTTAGAGGCAGTACATGTTGGGGTTTGCCCCCCCCACCCCCCGGTTTTTTCTTTGCTTCAAAAAACCTACAAGCACAAATGCACAACAATTAAAACATCACACGGAAGGTGCAAGGGGAAAATTGCATAATTGCATCAAGGATTCGTTTCTATGCTGTGATTTAATTACGGTGCAGATGCATTCATGTGTATTCGTAACCTTTGAGGGGGGAAAGGAGGGGCTGAAAATGGTGACAAACTACAGACTTATCATTTGGAGATTAAAACACTTTAATACTAGAATGGCATTGATGATATTCCACAGAAAAGAAAAGGCAGTTTTGGAGCCATAAAATCCAGGGAGAAAACGGGAAAAGCAAACTTTTGGAAGGACCCATGATTCAGCCTTTGTTTCTTACCTGCCTTTATCAAGGTTACCGGGTAGATATTACAACTTACTTTGTACTTTCGATAAGACCTCACGTCACGAAGGATGATTGGGCGGATCATGCCAAATGAAGCTCAATTTTCTGGCTGCTGTGTGGACGGTAGGTGGAAGATACATCTATCAACCATTTTCGTGATCTAGCCTTATAATATCCCATAGCTTTTCCCTTATGAGACCCTCCCCCCCCTTATGTTTGCACGTAATGCTAAGACATTAAGGGAATATTACATAAAAGCTTTTCAATTCTCCTTTAACCTTGAAGATGCGTATCATTTCTAGACCCAGAGTATTGTTATTAATCCAGGTGCACAAGCAATTTAAAGATGGGATTTTGTTCTTGTTTTTATTTAGAAGACCTGATTTGTAATTCCCCCCCCCCCAAGGAATGCAACCCAAAGTCTTATTCACAAACGACTTGTTTATCTCGCTCAGATCAGATTGCTGGTGAAGAATGAAATACTAAAAACACCTTTGCTATGTCCCTCCTATGCATACTCTAAGCAAATTAATATATATGGTCTCAGTGGGAAATAACCACTCCTGCTCAGGGAATGGATCGATGCTAGGGGTCCATCACATAGCTGTGATTCTGTTTTCAGAAGGGGTGAGGGGGAAGAATCACATATTTGCACTATGGTCAAGATGAGTGAGATATATTTACGTTCTCAAATTGGCATTTCATTGCAATAGCATTTTATTCTCGTGGCCAGTTTGGTGTAGTGGTTAGTAGCATGGACTCTAATCTGGGAGAACTGGGTTTGATCCCCCACTCCTCCACTTGCAGCTGCTGGTGTGACCTTGGGTCAGTCACAAGTTGTCACAGAGCTGTTCTCTCACAAGCAGTTCTCGAAAGAGCTCTCTCAGCCCCTCCTACCTCACAGGGTGTCTGTTGTGGGGAGGGGAAGGGAAAGGAGATTGTAAGCTGCTCTGAGACTGCTTTGGGTAGTGAAGGGCGGGGTGTATATCCAATCTCCTCCTCCTCCTCCTCCTCTTCTTCTTCTTCCCACCTATTAATTTTGTCATGGTGTTACATTGATAATATCTTGATGAAGATTTGGGTGTATCTGTAGTTGTGGATAACAGTGCAATCCTATACAGAATTACTCCAGCCTAAGATGATTGGTTGAATGGGTTCTGAGTGGAATAATTATGCATAGCACAGTTAATATCCTTCAATAGGCATTGCATTTCTTAACAGTTGGAAACTCCTCACAGAAATTCCATGGGAAGTTCCTCGGGGTGATAAAAATAAGAGAGGGAGCGGTGGTGCAGGCTGTTAACGCAGCCTGCCTTAACATCTGGCCGAACATCTGTTGGATGGCATTCACTTCAGAGCGGACATGCCCAGGATTGTTCTCCATGTTTCCTTCTTTCATAAAACAACTTCCACAAAGGAAATCACGAGTCCTTGTAAATCTCTTTCTCTAGCCCTCAGCTATTTCTCATCATCACTGTCTACAGATATCTTCCTTTTCCAAAAGAGCGGAAGCCAGTGGGAAGGGGGGGGGGGGGGTCTTGTCTTTTAACTTCATAATTGTATAGCTCCTGGTATTGAAGCGTCATGTCACTACTACTTTAGGAAGGAAATAATCATTGACAAGGGTCTGATGATTCAGTATAAGGCTACTTCGCTGAGTCTGGATCGGCTGTGGAGTTGGCCGCGGAATGGTAGCCTTTCAGCTGTCTAGTTGTAACCTGGTCTTAAAGTGCCAAGCACATACTTTGATGATGCCATCCAGCCTTTTAATACACACACACACATATCTGTGAGCATATCTGGTCTAAGGACTGTAATAGAAATAAACTAAACTAAACTAAATTTAGTCAAAGCTAGTTTAATCCACATATTTGGCAGCTTGTGTCTTTATGGTGTTGGTGGGGTGCTGTTAGTCTAATCTGATGCAAAACAAACAAACAAACACATATGTGTAGCCCATTAGTATCTTAAAGACTATCAGCATTAGCTGTTGTGAGTTACAATTCACTTCATCAGGTGCAAGTCAGCTCTGACAAAGTGAACATTTACTCTGGAAGGAAAGAAAGGTACGGCTGGACTTGTGCTTAAGAACCTAAGAATATAACATAAGAAGAGCCGTGCTGTATCGAACCAGTGGTCCATCTAGTCCAGCATCCTGACTCACACAACGGCCAGCCAGTTCCTCTGGAGGGCCAACAACGGGACATGGAGGCTGAGACCTTCCGCTCATGTTGCCTCCTGGCTCTGGGATTCAAAGGATTAGTGCTTCTGAATGGCAAGTCACCATAGCAAGTCGCTATTGATGGACTTATCCTCCATGAATCTATCTAATCCCCTTTTAAAGCTGTTTGTTCTTCGTGGCCATCACTACATCCTCTGGTAGCAATTCCATATTTTAATCACTCTCTGTGTAAAGTAGTATTTCCTTTTGTCTGTCCTGCACCTCCTGCCCATCATCTTCATTGGATGCCCTTGAGTGCTAGTATTTTGGGAGAGGGAGGGAAAAAAAATCTTTGTCAGCTCCCTCCATGCATAAATTTATAAAGCTCTATCATGTCCCCCCCCCTTAGTTGCCTCTTTTCTAACCTGAAAAGTTTCAATGTGCTGCAGCAGATTTACATGGCTGCCACTCTGGAAGTACCTTATGCAACACTCTGATGGTTCCTGTCGACACTCTTTAGCTGTTTTGCCTGGAAAGAAGTCCCTATGTTTGTTGAGAGGGGGAAGGACAATGTGTAGGCCAAAGTTCTGAATAATGCCAAATCAACCAGTTGGGGGAAGCCTCCTTCAAAATGGCGTCATTGTCAGGAACGGCAAAGGTTGCTCATGGTATCCTTGGTGCCGATTGCCAGCTTGGCTGGAAGGCAGCCACTGATGAATCAGCTCGGTGCTGATTCAACTTTAATTCTTAATGCGGGCAAGCCCGGGCTGTCAGTCAAGGAGAAAGGCAAGAGGAGCAGAGCTCACTAATGAAGCTTGTACAGATGCTTCGGCATTCGGCAGATAAAACCTGGGCGAGCTTCGAAGAGTGGTAGCAAGTGAGCACGGCAAAGGGCAGGCTGAGCAAAGAGTAACGTCACCGGGAAGCTGTGCAAAGAACCAGGGACAGAGACTCCATCCCTGCCATATGAACTCTTCGACCCTCGATGTTCTATGTGGCTGGAAGTTGAAGATAGGTTATGGTGGGACTAATTACTGGAGCACAGAGAGCTTCTTTGATCTCTTGGCTGTGCGGTCCGGCTCTGACGCTCTGTACTAATTTTATTCACACCGGGAACTGGGGTGCTGGAGGACAACCACAGGCACTGCACTTATCAAATATGTACCATTGCAAGATACGGATGCTTTGTAGTGTGGAATGAAACCAGGTAACTGAGAAAATGCATTAAAAAAAAAAATCGCACATGGAAATTATTTTCTTTCAAAAATTGAACACCACGGTTGCTGATTTGATAGTCAAGCCATTTGCTGCCTTGGAAAGGTGGTTGTGTTAGGCTGGGAGAGCCGGCTGGTGACAGGTTAGGCGTCCGTGCTTGGAAAAAAGCCTAGCAGAGAGGCAGAGTTCTAGTGTTAAAATGCAAAAGGGAAATCTGGAGATGTGAATGCTGTTGGACTGAGCAACTCAGCGTGCCTGGACATTGGGAGGCGCTACATCACTGTAAGTGAAGAAGATCTAAAGAGCCTCTTGCTCAGAGTAAAAGAGGAGAGCGCAAAAGTGGGCTTGAAGCTCAACATCAAAAAAACTAAGATCATGGCATCCGGCCCCATCACTCCTTGGCAAATAGAAGGGGAAGCCGTGGGAGTAGTGACAGACTTCACGTTCCTGGGATCCCAGATCACCGCAGACTGTGACTGCAGCCATGAAATTAAAAGACGCCTGCTCCTTGGGAGGAAAGCGATGGCGAACCTAAACAGCATGATGAAAAGTAGAGACATCACCCTGCCAACAAAAGTCCGCATGGTCAAAGCAATGGTATTCCCAGTAGTCATGTATGGCTGCGAGAG